>NW_020954619.1:29077657-29196810 GCF_900497805.2 Vombatus ursinus
TATCTATCTATCTATCTATCTATCTATCTATCTATCTATCTATCTATACTTACCTATCACCACCTAATGTGGGCATAGTCATTTACAAAACTTACAAATTTCAATAAAACTTGATCTATGCCCTCATGGACCATATACATATGTGTGTATAAACTTTAGAACTGAACAGGATATGAGAGATTATTTAGTCTATCTTCTCATTTTAATGGTAAGAGGATGAGATGAAGTGAGGTTCACACACGTAGCATAGAATACATCCTTGACTGGAATTAATGTCTTAACTTCAAATTCAATAATGGTCACATTATACTATATTATATAACATTAGCTATTAATGCCCCAAAAAGATTTTTCTTCCAACTTACTGGTAAATAGAGATGAATGAGGAAAGGTCAAACAGTAAAAACATACAATGAAACAAATTAATTAATTAATTAATTAATTAAAAAGTGTAAGGAACGAAATTCAAACAATTTGTGAACAAAGACTTTGAGATGTGCATAACAAGGTCCACTGTCTCTCATTTGTCAGAAGCATATTTGCTCTTAATGGCACAGTGAGAATGGCAGATTCATAAAACTATTCATTTGTCGAGCTAGAGTTGAGAGGATTTGTTATTCACAGAAACATTTCATATCCATGATTATATAATGTAAAATGGCATTATATGTACATTTTATTTGTCTTTTGAAAAGGTTTATGACCAAGCACAAACAACTTCTCTCCTGATACTCACCCTACCACTTGAGTAAAATTAAAGCAAAAATAGCTTTTGTAAGAGAGGTTTTCCCAAACACCACTAAGATCCTATTTCCTTAATAAGGAATTTAGGATCACTGATAAAGTAAGGAGTATAACAATTTTGCTGCTGACAAAGATGCATAAGAAAGTCTCTGGAGTTCAGCTTTGGTAGAACAGAATTGCTCAAAACGTTTTTTCATGGACTGAGATGACAACTAGGAGCATGTTCGTAGTTGAAAGACTTATTCTTTCCACAATTCAAAGAGCAGTCTAAATTCCTTGAGTCTGAGCCTGAGGCTTAGCACAGTGCCTGGCACACTGTCAACATTTAATAAATGGTTATTGATTAGCTTACTGACTAAAATGAAGGCACTGGGCCAGGCTATTTCTTAAGCCCTTTCAAGCTCTAACATTCAGAGTCTCTGATCCTTCTCAGCTCCATAGGATCTAGAGATGATACAGGTTGATAATTAAAGGCCACAAATGCTGTTTTAACAACATTGAAGTAGAGGAGGATAACTACAAATACCCTGCAGGTAACAAAATCATAGCTGATTACATAAGAAGTCAATAGTATATGATCACAAAGGAGGGTGACAAAGTTAACCTAAATATTTATGCTGAGTAAAATATTAGTTTTTCTTAGGAAAACATCTCTGATAAAATACAGTCTTATAATTCAATGCTCACCTCAGTTAAATGGGTGTTCCTATCTGGCTATCTGGAGCAGAATTATAAAGAGGAAAAATTCTGTCTGTGAGGTAGTGTCAATTATCCAGTGTAAACAAAATGTAGAATTTTTTGCATGGCACAATATTAATATGCAATGCTGACTTCAGGAAGTCCTCTAACTTTATTAATGTTTGTCTCTCAAGGCTAACAGAAATGAAATATGCAGAAAGATGGGCTTCCCCTAACTGGGTGTTGAAAGGAAGCAATTTTAGATCTGTTGCAGGAATAAATTACCTAACAATTGGAACTATCCAAATACTGAATGGTTTGGGTAGGGATGTGATGGGTTCTACCTACCTACCTCAATACACACAATGAATGTCTTTAAGCAAGGGTTGTATATGATTGTATAATTACTTGTCTGCCTCACTAAGTATAGTCTCTGGCTTTCTATCACTCTATCTGGTATACTCACTATGTACTAAGGGGGAAATGCATGACATCCCCCCCTTTTAGGCCATGTGACCCTGAGATGGGTTTTATTCTATATTTCTTTTTTTCTTCATATTTTCAAGTGCAAAGAGTGAAGTCCTTGATATCACAATGTGTTCAAAGTCATGTAATAGCCCAAATGAGAAAACAAAAACTTAATTCCACTCTCTCCACCTTGAGGCTTTTAACATTTTCCCCTTTAGACACCACTAGGAAAAGATAAAAATGGATTTCCCCAATAACTACCTTTTTGCACATTCAATCTTGGCTCAACTTGGTAAATAGATAACAGATAATAACAGATAACCTGTAAATGCTCTGAAGGAAGGAGTATGGTTCCTCTATTATACATTTACAGAAGCAGGCTCACCAAACCTACCTTGTAGATTGGGTAGTAGGTAAAATCAATTGTACACGTTCCTTGGACTTGTACCTCAGTACATAGTCTGTAGTTACAATGAATGGAAAACAATATTCTCTAAGTATAGAAGAGCTTCAATTATAATATAATTTTCTAATATGTAGATTAGGATATACAATGCATTTAATCAATCCATGCCCTCCCCACCAAATGCACGTATTCAAACAGATATATTCTGATATAACACAGTTCATTACAGGACTGGTAATCATCTTCTCACCTAGGCACATAATAGAATGTCATATTTTATTGAATGTAACAAATATGTGTTCCACATTATTTAACTCCTCTTCTTAAATGCCAGACATTTTATTTGAGTAGATATGATCCCTGCTCTTTGTGATTGACTTCTGCCTGTAATACAGAAATAAACAATTACTTAATCCATCGACACATTTGTTAAGATTGGTTATTTTATATAACCAGACACAAAGTTAAATAATAGGATACAATCCTTACATACAAAGAGCTAATATTATAATGGAGGAGACAAAAACATATATGTTAAGTGTATATAAAATCAATATAAAGAGAAAAATATAAATACCAAATAGTTCAATTCAAAATAGTTTTGAAAGGTGAACACTAGTATTTGGGGGGAATATCATAAGTTTCATGTAGAGTTTGGTTGTTGAGCTTTGTGTTGAAGGAAAAGAAAGATTCTCTGTGATGAAGGAAAAGAGAGAATGAATTCTAGACATATGAAGTGGACATTGCTGAGACAGGTGATGTAGTATCATTTATGAGGAACAGAGAGAAGGCTAATTTTGGTGGATCAAAGTGCTGGAGGCAACATAATATTTGTGTCTACAGAATTGAGTTGGAATGAGACTGTGAAAAGATTTAAAAGCTAAACAGGGAATTTAGGTTCAAAGAGAATATCCTAGAGGGAGCCACTGGAGTTTATTGAAGCAGAGAATTAAGTGATCATTCAAGGAAAATCACTTTGGTAGTGGTATGGAAGATAGACTGGGATGAGGAAAGGCTTGTAGAAGGAAGAAATGGGAAGTCTTTGCAACATTCTAGGCAGGGGGTGATAAAGGTTTGAAGAATTATTTTAATCATGTGAGTGGAGAAGTGTCAGATGCATGAAATATATTAAATATAATTATGTTTACTACTACCAGACAATATGTTCAATAATTATTACTAGGCTGACAGAAATTTTGTCAACCAAAATATTTTTGCATTAATTTGTCTTTCAAATAATTGTCATAGAAAGTGAAAATTTTGTATCATGTAATCAAAGCAAGCAGGAATGTATGTAGCTGTTAAAAAACAATTTTCCTGGTTCCAACTTCTAGGAGGCAAGATGGTGGAGTAACAAGTAAGTCACTATCACTCTCCCTTATTGACCTCTGAAAGCCCAGAAAATATTGCATCAGGAAAAACTTTAGAACAGCTGACCCAGCAGAAAGATGAGATGCAGCAGTCTTGTAATCCAGGAAATTTGGGGGATTAATAGGAAAGGCCTCTCTCATTCTGGGTTAGAGGGAGCAGTAAAGGATGGGAGGCATCCCAGCAAGCCAGTGGCAAGCCCCACTTCAACAAACCAGTAGGACATCCTGAGCCCCAGGGTGGTGGAGTAGGCAAGTGTGATCACCAGTCCCCCCCCCAAAGCCCCCAAGTGCCTCAGCACAGGCAGGGTAACTGGTAACCAGCTTAGAAAACTACCACATGCACCAGCATTCTTGTTCTATCTCTTGCTGTTGGACTTTGTTAGTAATATATAGAAATACTGATGGTTTATGTGGGTTTATTTTATATCCTGCAACTTTGCTAAATTTGTTTATTATTTCAAGTGATTTTTTTACTTGCTATTTTAGGATTCTCTAAGCATGCCATCATATCATCTGTAAAGAGTGATAGCTTTGTTTCTTCTTTACCTATTCTAATTCCTTCAATTTCTCTTCCTTCTCCAATTGCTACACCTAACATTTCTAGCACAATATTGAATAACAGTGGTGATAATGGACATCCTTCTTTCACCCCTAATCTTATTGAAAATGCTTCTGGCTTATCCCCATTACATAGAATGCTTGCTGATGGTTTTAGAGAGATGCTACTTATCATTTTAAGGAAGATTCCATTTATTCCTATGCTCTCTAGTGTTTTTAATAGGAATGGATATTGTATTTTGTCAAATGTTTCTTTCTGCATCTATTGAAATAATCATATGATTTCTGTTAGTTTTGTAGTTGACATGGTCAATTACGCTGATAGTTTTCCTAATATTGAACCAGCCCTGAATTCCTGATATAAATCCTACCTGGTCATAGTGTATTATCCTTGAGATAAGTTGCTGTGATCTCTTGGCTAATATTTTATTTAAAAGTTTTGCATTTATATTAATTAGGGAAATTGGTCTATAATTTTCATTCTCTGTTTTGGGTCTTCCCAGTTTAGGTATGAGCAACATATTTGTATCATAAAAATAATTTGGTAGGACTCCTTCACCTATTTTCCCAAATAGTTTATATAATATTGAAATTAATTTTTCTTTAAATGTTTGATAGAATTCACTTGTAAATCCATCTGGCCCTGGAGCTTTTTTCTTAGGGAATTTATTGATGGCTTGTTCATTTTTTTTTTCCTGACATAGGGTTATATAAGTATTTTATTTCTTCTCTGTCAATCTGGGCAATGTATATATATATATATATATGTATATATATATATGTGTGTGTGTGTGTATGTGTGTATATATATATATATATGTAAATATTCATCCATTTTACTAAGATTGTCAAATTTATTGACATATAGCTGGGTAAAATAGCTCTTAATGGCTATTTTGAGTTCCTCTTCACTGGTGATGAATTCACTGTTTTCATTTTTGATGATGGTAGTTATTTTTCTTTTTTTCTGTCTTTTTTTAAGTAAAATTAACCAAAGGTTTATCTATTTTATTGTTTTTTTTCCATAAAACCAGCTCATGGTTTTATTTATTGTTCAATAGTTTTCTTAATTTCAATTTTCTTAATTTCTCCTTTGGTTTTCAGAATTTCTAACTTGATATTTAATTGGGGATATTTAATTTGTTTTTTTTCTAGCTTTTTTAGTACATGTCCAATTCATTGATCTCTTCTTTCTCTACTTTACTCATGTGAGCATTTGGAGATATAAAACTTCCCCTAAGAACCACTTTTGTTGCATCCCATAAGTTTGGATATGCTGTCTCATTATTGTTATTCTCTCAGATGAAGTTATTGATTGCTTCAATGATATGTTATTTGACCCACTCATTCTTTATGGTTAGAATATTTAGTTTCCAATTAAATTTTAGTATATCTTTTCATGGCCCTTTATTAAATGTAATTTTTTTGCATCATGATCTGAAAAGGATGCATTTAATATTTCTGTTTTTCTGCATCGGATTGTGAGGTTTTTATGCCTTAATATGTGCTCAATTTTTGTGTAGGTGTCATATACCCCTCACAAAAAGGTGTATTTCTTTCTATCTCCATTCAGTTTTCTCCAGAGGTCAATGATACCTAAGTTTTCTAAAATTCCATTCATCTACTTAACTTCTTTTTTGTTTATTTTGTGGTTAGATTGATCTAGTTCTAAGAGGGGGTGATTGAGGTTTCCTACTAGCATAGTTTTGTTGTCTATTTCCTCCTGTGACTCCCTTAATTTCTCCTCTAAGAATTTGGATGCTATACCACTTGGTGTACACACACACACACACACACACACACTATTTAGTAATGATATTACTTTATTGTCTATGGCACCTTTTTGCAAGATGTAGTTTCCTTCCTTATCTCTTTAAATTATATCTATTTTTCCTTCGCTTTGTCTGAGATCAGGATTGCTTCCCTTGCTTTTTTTTAACTTCATCTGAAGCATAATATATTCTGCTCTAGACTTTCACCTTTACTCTGTGTTCATGCCTTTGCTTCAGATGTGTTCCTTGTAAACAACATAATGTAGGATTATAGTTTTTATATTATAGCCAAATTCTGAAATTACCATGTCAAAGACAAAATACTGCAAGCAGCCAGAAAGAAACAATTTAAATACCTTGGAACTACACTCAAGATTACACAGGACCTTGCAGTTTTTACATTATGGGAGAGAAATGCAAATTAAAACAACTTTGAGGGACCACATCAAACCTATCAGATTAGTTAACGTGCTAAAACAGGAAAATTATAAATGTTGGAGAAGATATAGGAAAGTTGGAACACTAATGCATTGTTGGTGGAGTTGTGAACTGATCCAACCATTTTGGAGAGCAATTTGGAACTATGCACAAAGGGCTATATGTGCCTTTTACTCACCATTACCACTTCTAGGTCTGTATCCCAAAGAGATCATGAAAACAGGGAAAAGACCCATCTGTATAAAATATTTAAGAAGCTCTTTCTGTGGTGGAAAAAAAAAATTGGAAATTGAGGGGATGTCCATCAATTGGGTAATGACTGAATAAGTTGTGGCACATGAATATGATGGAATACTATTGTTCCACAAGAAATGATGAGCAGGCAGACTTCAGAAAAACTTGGAAAGACTTGCATGAATTGATGCTGAGTGAAGTGAGCAGAACCAGGAAAACATTGTATACACTAACAGCAACATTGTGTAATGACCAACATTGATAGACTTAGCTCTTCTCAGCAATGCAAGGATCTAAGACAACTCCAAAAGACCAAAGATGGAAAATGTTCTCTACTTCCAGAGAAAGAATGTAAAAGTCTGAATTCAGATGGAAGCATACTATTTGCTCTCCTTTTCTTTTGTCATTTTGTTCTGTTTCTTCTTTCTTGTTCTTCCTCTCAGTTCTAATTCTTTTTTATATCATGATCAATTTGAAAATGTGTTTAATATGAATGTATAAGTAGAACCTATATCAGATTGCATGCTGACTTGGGGAGGGGGAAGGAGAGGAAGGGGAAGGAAATTCAAAGCTCAAAATCTTATGGAAGTGAATATTAAAAACTAAAAATAAATTAATAAAATAAAAGTAATTTATCTTAAGTATAGTTCTGACCCTGTCACTACCTTTCTCAACAAACTTCAATGATTACCTGATACCTGTATGATCAATATAAATTTCTCAGTTTGACATTGATAACATTTCTTGATCCCAGTCTACCCCTCCAGTCTTACTACATGTTCATTTTCTTTATGTACACTATGATACAGCCAAACTGGTATGCCTTATGCATAGCACTCAATCTACTCTGTTCATTCCTTTGTCCATACTATCTCCCATATCTAGATGGAACATTGCTTAGGTTTCTTAGTGAAGCAATCATTTTGTATATTGGTGATGTCTTCCCTAGGGTTGATGTCTAAAACTTTTTTTTCTTTCTTTGAGATGAAAAACAAATCCAAGGAACTTCATTGCAAATATTTTCTTTTAAATGACAATCAAAATTGGACAAAGATAGAGATTTGAGTCAATCCCCTACTCACAATTCTTCAGTGTAGTATCATTGTCCCTATGATAAAATGAGAACTCGGATTGGTATTCAAGGCTCTTTACAATGTGACCCTAGCAACCTTCCTATCCAGACTTAAAATTAATCACCTTTATGCATTTTATATGCTAGTCAAAATGTCCTATTCCCTGAACACAGCATTCCATATCCCACCTCCATACCTTTGCATAGTTTGTTTCACATTTCTAGAATATACCCTCCCCTATTTCCACCTCATTCCTCTTGGAATCCTGAGCTTCATATAAGGTTTAAGTTAGGTAATACATTCTAGCAGAAGTATTTCCTGATTCCCATAGTTGTTCCCTCTCTCACCTCTCTCAATTTGAGTTTATCTGTTTAAATATTATATCCAGGCAATAGCTCTCTGAGTGAAAAGAAAGTTGCTTTTTGTTTTGTATTTTTAGAGTATAAGACAGTATCTTGTACTTATTAATTATAACATACATCAGTAAACTACTATTTAGCTGTTGCTTAGCCATCTGAAAAATTAAATGCTACAGAACAAATCTGCTGCCAAAGCTACAATTAAGTCTATAAATGAATTATTATTCTTCATTCAGAATGTCACATTTTTTTGGCTATAAAACCCAATATAGACATCCAGAATTAATGTCTTTTATAGAGTATGAAACAGTTATAAAGGTGCAAATGAACAATTTTCCATATGAGGATATTGAGGCTTTGTGAGATCAAATTGCAAAGTTACACAAATAAAAATAAAAAGAGGTAGGATTCAGATTCCAAACTCCAATGTCCCTTCTACTACATGAAGTCTCCACAAAATTAGTTATTCTTACGTGGTCAATCTCCAGATTTCCTAAAAATGTTTGTTCTCTAATCTCAAGCAAGTCCTCACAGCACTGAGAAAATCCTTGTATTTTTCCCAAATTGGCCCTTTATTTAATTGTTTACAGCTGCTGTTCCAAAATTTCTCTTTGATTCTCAGACCTCCAATGCAATCTTCTTTCTACCACCTTTTTACCTAGGGAATTACTTCATACTTAACTGAGAA
Source organism: Vombatus ursinus (assembly GCF_900497805.2). Taxonomy (NCBI): domain Eukaryota; kingdom Metazoa; phylum Chordata; class Mammalia; order Diprotodontia; family Vombatidae; genus Vombatus; species Vombatus ursinus. The sequence continues at coordinate 29,086,446 of NW_020954619.1, forward strand.
ACTAGAGGCCACTTATTGTGAACCCGTTCTTCTCTACTTAACAAACCCCTTGAACAGTATCCTTCATTCTCTTCTTTTTTCACTTTAGTTTCTGATGAAGTATTAGTCTTCCCCTCAAGAAGACCATATCCTGTAAAACAAAAACAAAAAACTTCACTTGACTCCAACATGACTTTGATCTTACCCTGAGAAGAGAAGGAAACAAATGTTTATTAAGTGCCTAATATGAGCCAGGCACATAGATTATGAAGCACTTTAGATAATAAACAGAGGATTTTGTATTTGATCCTGGAGACAATAGGGAACCACTAGAGTTTATTGAGCAGGAGCTTGAGATGATTGGATCTACAATTAAGGAATATTACTTGAGTGGCAGAATGAAGGATAGACTGGAATAGGAAGAGACTTGAGGAAGGCAGATCCACCAGTGGGCTATTGAAATAGCCCAAGCATGAGATGATGAGGACCGATAGCAGAGAGGTCAAAGGAGTGAAGGGGTTATATATGAGACATATTGCAAATGTGAAATTGGCATGCCTTGGTAACAAATTGGATATGGGTGGTGAAAGATAATGTGATGGCAAGAATAACTCCTGGGTTGCAAGCCTGAGGGACTGGGAAGATGTTCCTAACCTCTACAGTAATAGTGAAAATAAAGATGGGGAATATTTAGGGGAAAAATAATGAGTTCCACTTTGAACATGTTGGGTTTGAACTATTTATTGGCTCTCCAATTTGAGATGATTGAAATGCAATAGAAAATGTGAGATTAAAGGTCAGCAGAAACATATGGGCAAAGTAGGTAGATTTGAAAATCATCAGCATAACTACAGTAATTTAATCCATGGAAGCTGACAAGATTATCAAATAAAACAGTAGAGGGGGGGAAAGGCAAGATGAAAGAGATATCTTAATGCAAAAGGCAACTTTGTCATCATAGGCCTGAGGTTAAATAGTATGGGAACTATAAATTGACTGTGGCTGTGGAAGACTATATCTATATCTATATCTATATCTATATCTATATCTGTATCTATATCTATATCTATATCTATATCTATATCTACATCTACATCTACATCTATAACTATCTATCTATATCTATATCCATATATAGATAGATAGATATATTAAAAGGAGAGGAATGGACTAAAGGGATGGTGAAGTGCCATTTCATACTGTAATATACTCATTAGAAAATCAAGAACCTGGGGAGGTGAAGTAGGATATCATTTCAGTAAAGATCAGCATATCTTACAGAATATCATCAGTGGAGTATACTACAAACTACCAGGACAGAAGGAGTACATTGATGAGGAGTATAGCAAATATCACAGGGACATGAAATACTAATAATATAGGACTTCAGTTAACTAGCCATATTTTGAAACTTTCAGCCATAAAACAAGGCAGGTATTAATTTATTTTATTAATGAAATCTATTTTTTTTCAAAAGAATTGTAAGTAATGATGATAGACTGCAATTATTTATCTAAGATCTAACTAATGAGGGGGAACTGACAACAGAGGTGGAAATAATGGAAGACATTATTATTATATTTTGAAAATCGGGATCTATGAAGAAGAAATAAAAGAGAGGCATATTGTTATATGGATCTTGTATTTCAAGATATCAGATTTCAAAGATTTTTCTCTACCTCTCTCCACCACTAAAAAAAAAAAAAAGATCTCCTACATTAAGATTACATGTGAATATTTAAGTGTTTAAGTCCAGGGAGATTTGAGAAACTTTTTTTTTCAGCCAAAAACAAGGTTTATTAGAACATCTATCATATTGGGCAGACTCTTAAGGAGTATGAACATTAGTAAACTATTGGTTAAATTTTAAGAATCTAAGCAGTGGCTAGATTATAAGAATCAGAGCATTTTAAGGGAGATAAGATGAACCTTATACACAGAAAGACTATGGGAGGGATCTAGGAGTGGCTAAGCAGTCTAAGAGGTAATAGAACTCCAGGGGTGGCCAAGGTAGAATGCAGCCTAGATAGGATTAAGGGTGGGAAGTGGTTAAGGGATTTAGGGATGTCTAGGCTAGGTTAAGGGCACAGAGAATTGGGAAATTGGTTGTAGCCGCAAAGAAAGACCAGTTCATGGGATTATAGCCTCAGACAAATGCCAGAGATTTGGCCATGTGGGAAAGTTCAGGATTTTTCCTTTTTGGAGTCTAGATCTCATCGTCATCATTCCCCCCTCAAACAAATGGAACCCAAATTCTTTTGGTGTAAGGGGCAAAGGTCTCCATTTCTGAAACTGCTTTCTGCTGGCAAGGGGCATAGAGCTGTCCCTGCCTCGAGGGGATCCCAAAGTGGAGTTGACTGGAACTGAGCACAGGCTGCATCCAGGGAACAATGAGGGGGACATTGGCTGGTAACTTCTGTTTGCTACCAACTGTAGGTGAATGACTTATAGTCTGGAAGACACAAATCTGACAGAAAAGACTTCAAGGCCAAGATATAGAGCAGGAACTAGATTTAGGGCCCAAATATGAAAGGATAAAACATCCTTACTTCTGTTTGGACTCAGATAATTCAGTTTTCCAACCATGCAGTATCAAATCCACCTCATAGCCAGACTCAGGAATAGCCAGGTGGGTAACATTCCCTTTCAAAGGAACATAAGGGAGAAACTGAGCCAGGAGGATCCCACCTTAGACTGAGGATAAAATTGTCCTCCTACCTTTTCCCAATGCTATGATCCACTAGACAACTCAAAATAAAATCATGAGGATTTTTTTTTAATTTTGTTTTGTTTTGTTTTGTTTTAACCTCAAACACAAGTTTCACTAATCACAGCTTAGGAAAAACTTTTCCAGGATTTACATCTCAAATTTAAATTTGTCTTGGTGTAAAAAGCCAATTGTTAGAGATCATTTCTATATACTTGCAAATTGTCAACAAGAAAAAACGCAAACAAGCTTTTTGGCAAGTTTACACATTAAAACAATAACCAACAATAGTGAAATTATTTTAGTGGTAACCACATTATGAAAAGTTGCTTGACATAACTGATACAAAGAGTTCACCAATTTGATACTTGAAAACAAACCCATTACCAATCAGGTGACTTCAGTTTTGTTAAATGCATTTCCAAATTACTACAGAGAATCAACTTCTCATCATTAACTGTTAAAACTACAAATTTAAAAGAGCATGCTTACCCAAGTTCAGAGGCTAGCTTCATTACCTTCAGCAGGATGTGCTGAACCTGAGTGATGCTTCCAGGCAAAGGTTGCCCTAGGCCTCAATGCCATTGCCGGTGGGACCACACTGTAGCTGCTGCCCCTCCCACTTCCTTCCTTTCCCAGGTGGGGGAAGGTAAAATCAAAGGTGAGGGGTAAAGGGTGAAACTCTCTTCTCCTATGAGAGGGTTAACAGATACCCTCTTGAAGGAAGGGAGTGGGAGAAAAAAGTGACCAGGGTTGTAAGGAGGAGTTTCAAAACTCCTTAATTATTAATCACAAAACCTCCAGAATCTGCCAAGATATTTTTAGATGTTCTAACTTTTCCCTGTAACCTCCATGAAGGAGGACTTAGAGGTGTAGAGGGAAGGGAGTAAGTAAGCCTCAGGTGCCCAAAAAGCAACTGCAGTTTTCCCCAATTCCCTAGTGCCAAGAGAATGACATAATGGGGCATACACTTACTGATAGGGTGTCTGTCCTTGTCCTCTATGCTGTGGAAGGTGTACCCAGGTCCATGGCCTCTAACCAACCCAGTGGACTGAGAGCCTGAGGGTGTCAGGCTGAGTGAGAGACAGCCTTTTAACTGTCAGCCCGAAAAGCGCCTCCAAGCCTTGGTGCTTGGAGAACGAACCCAACTGCAGCACAAGAAAATGGGTAGGGGGAGGCTTACATACCTTCCAGTCTTGGCTGGAGAAGAACTTGGGGTTAGGCAGCTTCCCCGTATGAGCCACCAAAATGTTGAGGTTTAGGAGTATCCCAAGATCACAACATGTGGTTCCTGCCTGAAAGAATTTGACCCAAGCCATCTTTCAGCCAAAGACAAGATTTATTAGAACATCCATTATATTGGGCAGACTCTTAAGGAGTCTGAGCATTAGTAAACTATTGGTTAGATTTTAAGAATCTAAGCAGTAGCTAGATTATAAGAATCAGAGCCTTTTCTTTCTTTTTTTTTTAAGAAGAATTTATAGATTTTATATTCGGATGATTTTCAGAAATCTGCCTTTGAGAAGGAAGGATAGCTCAACTCAAAGATATTTCTGAATGTCAACAAAAAGATATTCCTGAAGAAAGCATAAAAATTATTATGATTTAAATTGATTGGTACAAAACATTACTGTGATAAAATAAAATTGAGACCACATAAATTCCGTGAGGAGAATTCAAGTTAAAGAAAAAAATGAAAATGCAAGTGTGCTTCTAAAACAATCTGGATTATTTCTGTCAATTGATATTAACAAATTATTTTAAAAATTGTTATTTTAATATTACAAAAAATGTCTACAGCCACTTAGCTCCAAATCCCTGTTTCTGGTAATAGCACCATTTTCTTCATTAAACACATTTGGACTTGCATTTTGTGTGTTCTGATTCCCTTACCTTCTATATGCTGTCTGTACCCAGAGTTTGTCTTTTGAAACAATTTCCCCCCCTTTTTTAAGATTCATGAGCTTATTTATTTTTAGTTTTCAACATTCACTTTCACAAGTTGCTGAATTCCAAACTTTCTCCCCAACCCCAAGACAGCATGCATTCTGCATACCCTTTCCCCCAATCTGCCCTCCCTTCTATCTCCCCCCTCTTCTCTTTTCCCCTTCTTTTTCTATTTTCCTTTTCTTGTCTGTTTTATGTGAGATAATTTACCCCATTCTACCTCTCCCTTTCTCCTTCTCCCAGTATAATCCCCTCTCATCCCTTAATTTTATTCTCCAGATATCACCCCTTCATCTTCAACTCACCCTGTGCCCTCTATCTATCAATCTATCTATCTATCTATCTATCTATCTATATATATATATATGTATATTTTTTCCCCTTGAACTACCCTAATACTGACAAAGGTCTCATGAAAACAATGATAAAGCATGATTGGGAAAAGATAAAACTATTGAAACCTTTATTTTGCTAATTTTTTATGATAGTAAGGATAAGTTTTGATTTAGAAAGGATAAAAAACAATTAACAAATAAAGTTTAAGATAAATGGAAGACATACCAGCATCCATAACAGATGTCCTTGCCATATTCAAGCAACTATGCTCAGGTATGTTATAATACTGAACACCAAAATAATTGGGAGATATGATTGCCAAGTCACAGAGTGAGTGATTTGTGAAGCATTTCAGGGAAATGAAAAGGTGCAAACACACTAGAAATGGGCAAATGTTCCAATTTTCCAACTTTCATCCCAGGCTCTAATGTCCAGAATAAGAAATGAGTGAGCCCAAAGAAATGAAGTTATTCTAACTGGGTAGCTTCTTATCCCATCAAATCATCCATGAAAGGATCTCACTTTTTGTCATTTTCCCTTCTACAATCAATTCCTCTCCTTCCTTCCACACTCCCTTTTCTACCTCTTATTCTGGGAAAATGAATTAAATCAATATTAACATTGCTCATGAGAAAAGCATGAAGTGTCATTGATCATCCCTTTGATTTCACAGATTAAAAACAATCTTCCCTGGACACCATTGACCCAAATGTTTTCTCCCTCTACTATAATGTAAGCTTGAGAGGGCTGGGAGAAGAGCACAGTTTAACATGGGCCAAGTAAGCAAAGACCAGGCCTCAGCAAACCTGGTGCAGGCCTCAGGGGACTAAATCACTAGCAGCTATGATGATTTCCAGACTTCTCAACCCACAAATACCCAAAAACAACTTAGAAGGTCAGTAGGAAAGGTCTGTTGTCCCTTGGAGAGGGAGGAGTGGGGTCCAGCCTTAGTCATGGTACAGCCCCAGGGTAGCAGCTGCTTCTGGAGCTCTTAGCCCACAGACTGTGGGGGGATTGAGTGGCTGGTCAGAGGGAGATTGCAGGGATCTTTTTTGCTGATGCTGAGGCAGGATCCTTTTGCTTTGCCCATGCATGGATCTGGGTAACAGTTCTGGGTGGCAGTTCAGGGACAAGGAGGAGTGCTAGCATGGTGGAGCTTGTAGTGCTGGTGAAGAGGGAAAGTTTCAAGGCAGAAAAGAGTGCTTGTGGTCACTCATAGACCAGAGTACAGGCCAGGAAAAGAGTAAACACCTCACCCTTGATCATACCACCTAGGAAGAACTGAAAACTTACAGGTCCCCAGAAGTATCTCTGAAAACAGCTGCACAAAACCCGTGAAGCTTGGGACAGTACATTCTCCACACTGGAAGCAGACCCTTACCTTAACAAAGAGTTTATAGCTTTTCCTGACAGGAGAGAAGATGGCAGAAGTGGAGCAGAAGAAGAAGCAAACTTTCCAGAAGTTCACCTATTGTGGTGTGGACATGGATCAGCTGCTGGACATGTCCTATGAATAGCTCATTCAGTTGTACAGTGCTCGACAGGGTCAGTGACTCAACAGAGGTCTGCAGCACAAACAGCATTCTCTCCTGAAATGCCTGATGAAGGCCAAGAAATTAGAACCTTCAAAATAAAACAAAACAAACAAACAAAAAATAAATAAACCAAAGAGTTTATAACTCAAGTAATTGACTGGGATCATGAGCAAACTTTACCAAAAAAAAAAAAGTCAGACCATAGAATCTTTAGCTCCTACATCCAAAGCTTCTAGGAAAAATATGAATTGGTCTCAGGCCATGGAAGGGCTCAAAAAGATTTTGAGAAGCAAGAAGAGAAGTGGAGGCAAAATTGGGAAGAAAAATGAGAGTGATGCAAGAAAGTCATGAAAAACTAGTCAACAGCTTGCTAAAGGTGACTCAAAAAATACTGTAGACAATAACAACTTAAAAATAGTCTAACTCAAATGGCAAAAGAAGTCTAAAAAATCAATGAGGAGAAGAATGACTTAAAAAGCAGAATTGGCAGCTTAGATTCTTAAAATCTAGCCACTGCTTGCTCATGTTCAGACTCCTTAAGAGTCTACCCAATATGATGGATGTTCTAATAAACTTTGTCTTTGGCTGAAAGAAGGCTTGGGTTGAATTCTTTTGGGCAGGACCCACGTGTTGTGATTTTGGGGTCCCAGGAACCCTGAACCCCTAAACCACATTATTTTGGTGGCCCGTATGGGGAAACTGCCTAACCCCAAGTTCTTCTCCAGTCAAAACTGGAAGGTATGTAAGCCTCCCTGCTCCCCTCCTTTCTTGATCTGCAGCTGGGGTCCCTCTCCAAGCACAAAGGCTTAGAGGTACTTTTCTGGCAGACAGTTATGAGGCTGTCTCACATTCGGCCTGACACTCTCAGGCTCTTGGTCCACTGGGTTGGGTGAAGGTCATGGACCTGGGTACAACTTCCGCAGCATAAAGGACAAGGATGGATGCCCTATCTGGAAGTGTATCTGTGAATTCCCTCAGTACTAGGGAATTGGGTAAACTGCAGTTGCTTTTTGGTTCCCTGAGGCTTACTTACTCCCTTCCCTCTACACCCTTGAATTCTCCTTCATGCAGGTTACAGGGGAAAGTTAGAACACCTGAAAATATCTTGGCATATTCTGAAGGTTTTGTGATGGATCATTAGGAAGTTTTGAAACACCTTTGATTTTGCCCTCCCTCACCTGGGAAAGGAATGAGGGGGGATGGGCAGAAGCTATAGTGTGGGCCCCCCTGGCAATGGCAGCAGGCCCTAGGGCAACCTTTGCCTGGAAGCATCACCCAGGTTCAGCACATCCTGCTCAAGGTAAAGAAGCTGGCCTCTGAACTTGGGTAAGCATATGCTCTTTTAAATTTGTAGCTTTAACTGTTAATGATGAGATTTTGATTCTATGTGTAAAGTAACTTGGAAGTGCATTTAACAAAACTGAAGTCACCTGATTGGTAATGGGTTTGTTTCAAGTTTCAAATTGGTGCACTTTCTATAGTGGTTATGTCAAGCAACTTTTCATAATTTGGTTACTGCTAAAATAATTTAGCTATTGTTGATTATTGTTTTAATGTGTAAACTAGCCAAAAACCTTGTTTGGGTTATGTATGGCTTGCTGAGAATTTGCAAGTGGATAGAAATCTCTAAGGATTGGCTTTTTACACCAGGACAAATTTAAGTTTGAGATGTAAATTTTGGAAAAGATTTTTCTAAACTGTGATTAGTGAAACTTGCTGTTTGAGATGAAAGCTCATAGGATTTTATTTTGAGTTATATGATGGATCATAATCCATCGATAATCAATAATGCACCATCTGAGAGAAATGCCACAAGCTAGTCAGAGAAGGTGATACTGGTGGGAAGTCAGCATTGGGAAAAGCTGAAAGGACAATTTTAGCCTCAGTCTAAGATGGTATGCTCCTGGCTCAGTTTCCCCATTATGTTCCTTTGAAAAGGAATGTTACCTACCTGGCTATTTCTGAGTCTAGCTATGAGGTGGATTTGATACTGCATGGTTGGAAAACTAAATTATCTGAATCCAAATAGAGGTAAGGATGTTTTATTCTCTCATTTGGGCCTTAAATCTAGTCCCTGTTTTATATCTGGACCCTGCAGTCTTTTTTGTCAGATTTGTGTCTTCCAGACTACAGGCCATTCACCTACAGTTGGTAGCAAACAGCGAGTACCAGCCAATGTCCCCAATTGTTCCTGGATGCTGCCTGTGCTCAGTTCCAGTCAACTTCCTCTTTGGGACCCCCTCGAGGCAGGGACAGCCCCTTGCCAGCAGGAAGAAGTTTCAGAAGCTGAGATCTTCACCCCTTACCCCAAAAGAATTGGGATTCCTATTTATTTGAGGGGGGAATGATGGGGTTGGGATCTGTGCCCCAGAAAGGAAAAACCCTGGACTTTCCCACATGGCCAAATCTGGCCTTCACCTGATGCTATAATCCCATCAACTGGCTTTTCATTGTGGACCTCCCTATGGCCCCAGGCCACTTCTCCATTCTCCCTTGGCCATGTGATCTAGGTCCCTGGAATTCTATTACCTCATAGACTACTTGGCCACTCCCAGATCCTTCCCACAGTCTTTCTGTATATAAGGTCCATCTTGTCTCCATTAAGAGGCTTAGATTCTTAAAAATCTAGCCACTGCTTGCTCATGTTCAGACTGCTTAAAAGTCTGCACAATATGCCGGATGTTCTAATAAACCTTGTCTTTGACTGAAAAAAAAAAAAAGCAGAATTGGCCAAATGGAAAAGGAAGCCCAAAAGCTCACTGAAGAAAATATTTCCTTAAAAATTAGAATGGAGCAATTGGAAGCTAGTGACTTTATGAGAAATCAAGAAACAATAAAACAAAACCAAAAGAATGAAAAAAAAAAACAGAAGACAATGTGAAATATCTCATTGGGAAAACAACTGACCTGGAAAACAGATTCAGGAGAGAGACTTTAAAAATTATTGGACTATTTGAAAGGCATGATCAAAAAAAAAAGAACTTAGACATCATCTTTCAAGAAATTATCAAGGAAAACTGTCCTGATATTCTAGAACCAGAGAGTAAAATAGAAATTGAAAGAATCCACTGATCACTTCCTGAAAGAGATCCCCAAAGGAAAACTCCTAGGAATATTGTAGCCAAATTCCAGAGTTCCCAGGTCAAGGAGAAAATATTGCAAGCAGCCACAAATAAACAATTCAAGTATTGTGAACACACAATCAGGATAACACAAAATTTAGCAGCTTCAACATTAAGGGACCAGAGGACTTGGAATATAATATTCCAGAGGTCAAAAGAGATAGAATTACAGCCAAGAATCACCTACCCAGCAAAAATGGGCATAATCCTTTGGGGGGATAATTGACATTCAGTGAAATAGAGGACTTTCAAGCATTCTTGATGAAAAGACCAGAGATGAATAGAAAATTTGACTTTGAAATACAAGACTCAAGAGAAGCATAAAAAGGTAAACAGGAAAGAGAAACTATAAGGGACTTATTAAAGTTGAACTGTTTACATTCCTACATGGAAAGATGATATTTGTAACTTAGGAGATCTTTGTCAGTATTTGGGTAGTTGGAGGGAAAAATTGTGTATATATAGATTGATAGATAGAGGGCACAGGGTGAGTTGAAGATGACAGAGTGATATCTGGAGAACAAAATTAAGGAATGAGAGGGGATTATTCTGGGAGAAGGAGAAAGGGAGAGGTAGAATGGAGTAAATCCTCTCACATAAAGCACACAAGAAAAGTGGAGGGGAAGTGGGGGAAAGTGAGAGGGAATAAGTTAATCTTATTCTCAATGGATTTGGATTGAGGAGGGAATAACATACACACTCAACTGGTAATGGAAATCTATCTTATCCTACAGGAAAGTAAGGGGGAAGGAGAAAAGAAGAGATGGAAGCGATAGAAGTGACGGTAGACTGGGGGAGGGGGTAATTGGAAACAAACACTTTTGAAGAGGGATAGGATTAAAAGGGAGAATAGAATAAATGGGTGGGGGCAAGATAGGATGCAGGGAAATATAGTTAGTTTTTCACAACATGACTACTATGGAAGTGTTTTGCATGACTTCACATGTATAACCTGTATCAAGTTGCCTGCCTTCTCAATGAGGGTGGGTAGGGAGAGAGGAAAGGAGAAAATTTGGAACCCAAAGTTTTCAAAACAAATGTTAAAAGTTGTTTTCACATGCATTTGGGAAATAAGAGATACAGGCAATGGGGTATAGTAATCTATCATGTCCTACACAAAAATAGAAGGGGAAGGAAATAAGAGAAGGGGAGAAGTTAAAAGGGGGGAAGATTAGGGGAAGGGGTATTCAGAATGCATGTTGTCTGGGAGTGGGGGGTGAGGCGAGATGGGGAGAACATTTGAAACTCAAAATCTTTGGAAGTGAATGTTGAAAATGAAAAAGAAATAAAATAACAAGAAATAAAAAACAAAATTCAAAATTCATTTTTGGCAGAGTTAGTGGCAAGAAATTCACGGCAAAAAAGGGATTCTTTTAGTGTAATTAACCTTGGTTTTAACAAATCATTTAATAAAGCCTCATGTTACTTTTGTTAAAAATTAGATAAATATGTGCTAGATAATAGGATATTCATATAGATTTGGAATTGGTTGAATAATTGTATTCAAAAAGTATAATCATTAATAGCCCAATGTCCCCTTGGGAAAATTCTCTAATGGAATCCTTTAGCCCTGTGATATTTAATAATTCTGTAATTTGTATGAAGGCACAGATGGCATACTTTAAAGAAATTTCCATAACTGAAAGAAGGGAGAGAAAGTTAACATATCTGATGACAGTGTCAGAATTGTTTACAACTCTTGACAAGCTACATAGCTAGATAATACAGAGTATAGAATGCTGGACTTAGATTGAGGAAGACCTGAATTCAGATCTTACCTCAGGCTCTTACTAGTTGATTGGTCTTAGAGAAATCATTTAACTGGCTCAGCCTCAATTTCCTCATCTGTAAAATAAGAATAATAATAGCACCTACTTCACAAGGTTTTTGATAGGATCACAAGAGAATATATTTGTATATATTTGTATGTATGTATATGTATATATATATACACATACATGCATACATACACATATATACATATACATATACTATATATTCATATATACACACATACACACATATTTGTATATATACATATGTATTATCACTTTGTAAACCTGAAAGTGCTAAATAAATGCTAGCTACCATCCTCCTCATCAGATTTTATAGAATTGAATAAGGCTTGATTGAATTGAATAAGAATTAATATTAATATTATACTTTGGTTCAAAAAAATCAACTTCTTGATTTCCAGAGAGAAGAACCATGACTAGAGAATAACTACGAAAAATATCTAGACTTTAATGTATGGTAAGATCAATATGACTTAGCAACATCATATGGTACCCACAAAAACTAATGTAGCCTTAGGTTACATTAAGAGAATGTATGCATAAATGGTATTGTGATAGTTCCAATGAACTCTGTTTCTATCAGACCATAAGTAGAATATGGGGTTTTTTGGTGGTAGTAACTTTTAGGAATAACATTGATAAGTGATAACATGCTAGAGGAAATCAGTCAGAATAATGAAGAGCCTCAAGGTCATGCCATAAGAAGACTAAAGGAACTTGGGATGCTTAATAAGAAGAGCATCAGAAATGGGAGGAAGGAATGTGATGCAACCAGCTGAAAAAGCTGTTGCAAACTGATTTTTAAAAATTTCAGCATCAGAACTTTTACCTCAGATATCTATAATTCTCACAAATCAGGGCATGATATTTCTGTTGTTGATGATGATCTATTTTTTATTAATTTATTTATTTTTAGTTTTCAACATCCACTTCTACAAGATTTTGAGTTCCAAATTTTCTTCCCATCTTGTCCCTCCCCCTACCCCAACATGGCATGCATTCTGAATATTCCTTCTCCTAATCTGCCCTCCCTTCTATCCCCCCCCTTCTCTTATCATCTTCCCCTTCAATTTCCCTGTAGGGCAGGATAGATTTCTATACCTCATTTCCTGTATATCTTATTTCCCAGTTGCATGTGAAAACAATTTTTTGACATTTCTTTTTAAAACTTTGGGTTCCAAATTTTCTCCCTTCCTCCCCTCCCCTGCCCTCATTGAGAAGGCAAGAAACTTGATGCAGGTTATACATGTGTAGTCATGCAAAACACTTCCATACTAGTCATGTTGCAAAAAAAAAAAACAAATAAAAAAACAAAAAAAACTAACTACATTTCATTCATCCTATCCTGCCTCCCATTTATTCTATTCTCTCTTTTGACCCTGTCCTTCCTTAGAGGTGTTCGCTTTTGATTACTCCCTCCCCCAACCTGCCCACTCCTCTATTATCCCCTGCCCTCTTGTCCCTTTCACCCCCTATTTTCCTGTAGGGTAAGATAGATTTCCATGCCCAATTGAGTGTGTATGTTATTCCCTCCTTAGATCAAATCTGATGAAAATAAGATTTACTCATTCCCTCTCACCTTCCCCCACTTCACCTCCACTGTAAAAGCCTTTTCTTGTCTGTTTTATGTGAGATAATTTACCCCATTCTACCTCTCCCTTTCTCCTCTCCCAGTATAATCCTCTCTCATCCCTTAATTTTATTCTCCAGATATCACCCCTTCATCTTCAACTCACCCTGTACCCTCTATCTATCTATCTATCAAAATATATACATATAATTTTTTACCTACAACTACCCTAATACTGACAAAGGCCTCATGACTTACAAATATCATCTTTTCATGCAGGAATATAAACAGTTCAACCTTAATGAGTCCCTTATGATTTCTCTTTCCTATTTACCTCTTCATACTTCTCTTGAGTCTTGTATTTGAAAGTCAAATTTTCTATTTAGCTTTAGTCTTTTCATCAAGAATGCTTGAAAGTCCTCTATATCACTGAATATCCTTTTTTTTTTGCCCTGAAAGATTATACTCAGTTTTGCTGGATAAGTGATTCTTGATTGTAATCCTATCTCCTTTGACCTCTGGAATATTATATTCCAAGCCCTCTGGTCCCTTAATGTAGAAGCTGCTAAATCTTGTGTTATCTTGATTGCGTGTTCACAATACTTGAATTGTTTCTTTGTGGCTACTTTCAATATTTTCTCCTTGACCTGGAAAGTCTGGAATTTGGCTACAATATTCCTAGGAGATTTTGTTTGGGGATATCTTTCAGGTGGGGTTCAGTGGATTCTTTCAATTTCTGTTTTGCCCTCTGGTTCTAGAATATCAGGACAATTTTTCTTGATAATTTCTTGAAAGATGATGTCTAAGCTCTTTTTTTTTATCATGCTTTTCAGATAGTCCAATAATTTTTAAATTCTCTCTCCTGAATCTGTTTTCCAGGTCAGTTGCTTTTCCAATGAGATATTTCACATTGTTTTCTATTTTTTCATTCTTTTGGTTTTGTTTTATTGTTTCTTAATTTCTCATAAAGTCACTAGCTTCCAATTGCTAAATTCTAATTTAAGGAAGTATTTTCTTCAGTGAGCTTTTGGGCTTCCTTTTCCATTTAGCCAGTCTTGCTTTTTAAGGCATTATTCTTCTCATTGGCTTTTTGGACCTCTTTTGCCATTTGGGTTAGGCTATGTTTAAGGTGTTATTTTCTTCAATATTTTGTTGGATCTCTCTTAGCAAGCTGTTGATTGGTTTTTCATGATTTTCTTGCATCACTATCATTTCTCTTCCTAGCTTTCCCTCTACTTCTCTTCTTGCTTCTAAAAATCCTTTTTGAGCTCTTCCATGACCTGGGACTGATTCATACTTTTCTTGGAGGCTTTGGATGTAGGAGCCTTGACTTTCTTGTCTTCTTCTCGTTCTGTGTTTTGGTCTTTGTCACCAAAGAAAGATTCTACAGTGTGATATTTTTTGTTCAGTTTGCTCATAATCATAGCTAATTACTTGAGTTATAAACTCTTTGTTAAGCTAAAGGTCTGCTTCCATTGTGGAGAATGTACTGTCCCGAGCTTTGGGGGTTTTGTGCAGGTGTTTTCAGAGATATTTCTAGGGACCTGAAGATTTTCAGTTCTTCAAGGTTGGTATGACCAAAGGTGAGGTGTTTTCTCCTTTCCTATCCTGTGCTCTAGTCTATGAGTGACCACAAGCACTCTTTTCTGCCTTCAACTGTAAGGCAGATTTCCTCTCCACTGCCACTACAAGCTCCACCATGCCAGCACTCCTCCTTGACCCAGGATTGCCACCCAGAACTGTTACCCAGATCCAAGCATAGGCAAAGCAAGGGAATCTTGCCTCAGCACCAACAAATAGATCCCTGCAATCCTCCTCTAATCTGCCATTGGAATCCCCCTCTGTCTGTGGGTGGCAAGCTCCAGAAGTAGCCACCACCTAGGGGCTTGGACTGCAACTGAACTATTCTCTTACAGCAGTCACAGGCTTTTCCTTCTGACCTATTAAGTTGTCATTGGCATTCATGGGTTGAGAAGTCTGGAAACTGCCACAGGTGCCTGTGATTAAGTCCTCTGAGGCCTGCTATAGGTTCCATGAGGACTGTTTTGCCTGCATGCCCACGCTGAACTATGTTCCTCTCCCTGCCCATGTGATAGACATTTCTGATCAACCATACATGTTCCCTTGAGCTGGAAATTTGTTTCACTCTGTCATTTTGTGGGTTCTGATGCTTTAGAATTTGTTTAGAGCCATTTTTTTTAGGTATTTGGAGGGGTTTGGGGGAGAACTCAAGCAGGTCACTGCTTTTACTTTGCCATCTTAGCTCCACCCCTGTTGATGATGATCTAGAGTTAGACTTTAAAATGTAATTGAGAAAATGTTTAAAATGTCCTGTGATACATTTTTCTTTTCTTTTTTTTTCTGTAGCTCCAGATGTTAAACATTTACTATGGTGTGGGGAGGAGAGAATGATTGTTGCCTTGTGTACCAGATTGTTGCATTAAGTATTTGCAGGGATGTAATCTGAAATAGAGATTAGATGTGTTCTCTTTTGCTGTGTTGATCACACTTAGCACAGTATTTAGACACTGTGGAAAGCTATATTTTAATTAGATCTAAGGGAAAATAAATAAAAGTTATTAATTATCAGAGCTATATGAAAGTTGATTCTTACACTTACAAAATAAGGGTTTGTGCATTTATTGGATATGTTAAAGCATAGGTTAGATGACAACTTGTTAGGAACATTATTGTAAATTTGTCTGGTACTATTTAAATGAGATGGTCTCTAATGTTCCTATGATTCTATGATCTTATGATTCTTGGTGGTGCTTTGTGACAGTGAGCAGATGGACCTTGGTCATAGTTCAAGGTCTACTGAAATTATTAGGGATTGTGGCTAATGATGACAACCAAATAAAGGCATGAATGTCTAACAATATGGCTGACAAACTCTACTTCAGTTTAATAGTAGAGAGAACCATCAGAGAAAAACCTGTACTTCACACTTTTTAAAAGCGAGTAATTGGCCACATTATATATAGAGATCAGAGGGTTAATACATAAAATGATTCAATATTCCATTTGGAAATTAGTAGAAAGTGATGTCATTGAAAGGTCTAAACTAAACTTGAAATATTACTGCTTTAACCATTAAGACTAATGAACTTTAAACATGGTAGGGCTTCAATTATCAAAGGTAATCTGGATGAAGAGTTACTTCAATGACCAAAAAAACTGATTATGTAGCATGCCTGGCTTCTTTGGGAAGATTAAGAGTGCAGTGAATTGTCATAAAGACATTGCACAGCATTTTTCAGCTTGATGTAGCACTAAATATATAAGATACCAAATATGAACTTCTTCTGTGGAGCAGGTCATACATCATTTCTTTCTTAAGCCAATAAAAATTTCTTGTCAGGAAATTCAGAAAAAAAGTACATAATTGAGTACTGCATAATCAAGAAGGCCTTGTGCCCTTGGAAGTGATGAGGTATAATAAAGCTCTCAATGCCTAAAAGAAAAATTCTTAACTCTCTAAGGGCACATTCATTTTAAATAGTTGATATGTTCCTAAGTGGCTATATGTAGATAAAAATGGATTAAATGGAATCATATTGCAAATGCACTTAAGATGCTCACTATTTAAAGGAAATGAACAATATATACTTTTGTGAAACTAAGAATCACCAAATAGGCTGATTTACTTTCCATGTTAAGGCATCTTAGACTAAATATGTTATTTACCCACCCACTTCCAGCTATCTCCCTTTCTAATTGTCCCTCAAAGTAGAACAAACCACCATTCTTTCAATCACCTAGGTTCCCAATTTCAGTGTCATCCTAAACTCTATACTCTTACTCATCTCATATATATTATCAAATCTGTTTCTACAATCTGTCTTATGTGTATTCTTTTATTCCTATTTACATAGCTATCAAACTAGTTCAGATCCTCAGAACATTTTACCTGCACTATTGAAGAATAGCTCTGTTTGCTTTTCCTAACTAAAATATCTCCCCACTCTTTATAGGTGCCAAAGTGATTTTTTTAAAGTAAAAGAAAAATATAGTTTAATCTGATTTCAGAGTTCTCCAGCTCTCTCTCTAGAGGCAGACAGGATTTTTCATCATAGACCCTTTGGAACAATCTTGGATCATTATCTTGATCACAGTAGCTAAGTCTTTCATAGTTGGCTGTCCTTCCAATATTGCTTCTGCTTGCTTCACTTTGCATGAGTTCATATAGCTCTTCCCAGGTTTTTCTAAAGCTGCCATGTTTATTATTTCTTATAACACAATAGTACTCCATCACAATAATATACCACAACTTGTTCAGCTATTCCCCAGTTGATGGACATTCTCATAATTTCAAAGTCTTTGCCACCATAAAAAGAGTGACTATAAATATTTTGTACAAATATGTCCTTTTCCCTTTTCTTTGATCTCATTGGAATACAACACTAGTAGTGGTATTCTTGGGTCAAAGGATATGCACAGTTTGTGGAGTTTTTTTAGCCTTTTGGATGTAATTTCAAATTGTTCTCCAGAATGGTTGGACAAGTTCACAACTCTACTAACAGTGAATTGGTGTCCTGATTCTTTCATATCCCCTCCAACATTTTTTTTTAATTTTCCTTTATTTCAAGTTAGCCTGTCTAATACGTATGAGATTATATCTCAGTTGTTTTAATTTTCATTTTTCCAATCATTTGTTATCAGTAGTATTTATTAACCATTTCTAATCAGTAGTGGCTTAGAACATTTTATGTGACTATTTAAAGCTTTGATTTCTTCTTAAAACTGCCTGTTCATATCCTTTGACTACATTGGTTTCATCTGTGAAAAAAAAAGTTTTGATTTCACGTAAACAAAATTTTGCTTCCCCTTATCTCCTCTATCTCTCATTTGGTCATAAACTCTTCCCTTATCCACATAACTGACAAGTACATTTTCCTATGATTCCTTAATTTGTTTACCATATCACTCTTTATGCCTAAATCATTTATCTATCCATTTTATCTTATTTTGGTATATGGTATAAAATATTGGTCTATGCCTATTTTCTGCCAAGCTACTTTCCAGTTTTCCCAGCAATTTTTGTCAAATATTGAATTCCAAGCTCAAAATCTTTGAGTTTATCAAACAGCATATTGCTACAGTCATTTACTATGTATTATGTATCTAATCAATTCCACTGATCCACAACTATATTTCTTAGCTAATGGTAGATTTTTTTGATTATTACTACTTTTTTCCATGGTTTAAAATATGGAACTAATAGATTGCCTTCCTTAATGTTTTTTTTTTTCCTATTGATTCCCTTGTTATTCTTTACCTCCCATTCTTCCAGGTGGATTTTGTTAGTATTTTTCTAAACTCTATAAAATAATTATTTGGTAGTTTGAATGACCTGACATGACACTGAACAAATAAATTAACAAGTAGAATTGTCAATTATTATATTGGCTCAGACTATACATGGGCAATTAATACTTCTCTACTTGTTGAGCTTTGATTTATTTATGTGAAAAGTGTTTTACAATTGTGTTCTCATAATCCCTGGGTTTGTTTTGATACATTGACACCAAAGTATTTTATATTGGTTACAACTATTTTAAATAGAATGTCTCTTTCTATCTCTTCTTGCCAGGTTTTATTGTTAGTATTTGGAAATGTTGCTGCTTTATGTGGGATTATTTTGTATACTGCAATTTTGCTGATGTTGATTATTGTTTCAACTAATTTTTAGTTGATTTTTCTAGGATCCTTCAAGTATACCATCATATCTGCAAAGAGAGATAGTGTTGCTTCCTCGTTGCCTATTTTCATATTTTCAATTTCTTTTTCTTGTGGTATTCCTACATCCAGAATTTCTAGTAGAATATTGAATAATAATGGTGACAATGGATCTCCTTGCTTCACTCCTGATCTTATTGGGAAAACTTCAAGTTTATGCTCACTTCAGATAATGCTTGCTCTTGATTTTAGATAGATACTAATCATTTTAAGCAAGGTTCCATTGATTTCAAGGCTTTCTAATGTTTTTTTTTAAATAGGAATGGTTATTGTATTTTGCCAAATTGATTATGGCTTTCAGGTAGTCCAGTGATTCTGATATTGTCTCTCCAGGATATATTTTCCAGGTCAGTTTTTTTTTCCCCATGAGGTTTTATACATTTTCTTCCTTTTTTCATTCTTTTTATTTTGTTTGATTGATTTCTGATGTTTCATAGAATCATTAGCCTCCACTTGCCCAGTTCTAACTTTATTTATTTATTTATGTATTTTTTAGGAGCAGATAGCAAGTTTATTTGGTGAAAGCTGAGAGCAAATAGGTCAAAGAGGACATATGGTGGGGGTTGGAAGTAAGAATGTTGGCAATACTGAAAATGTATTTAGTTGTTTCAGGGGCAAGAGGATGATTTTCATACTGAGAAAGTTAGGGGTTTCTTTGTGGAAAGGGGAGTTGTTCTCAGCCATTCAGCACCATCTGGACTAGTTCTTCATAGGTGATGTAAGTGTTGCTTTCTTTGTGACCTGCCACCAACACTACCACTGCTTCCTCTGTCATTTTCTCACCCAGTTTGAGGACATGTCATATTTCAGCCCCCACGACTATGCCATTCCCTTCCTTATCAAACACCTGAAGCCCTTCTACATAATCTTCATACGTGCCTTGGTCCTTTTTCTTTGCTACAGTCTGCAGCATTGGCAGAAAGTGTTCAAAGCCTAGCAACTTCACATTCATCTCATCACTCTTGGGATTCCTAAGACCTTGAGCACCTCAGCATTGGGGTTCCAGCCCAGGGCTCGCATCACGTCCCCACACTGGCTGTATGACCGAAGTAGTTTTTCCATCACTTGTTCAGTCAAACAGGTGGAAGACCTCCTTGAACTCTGTGGTCTGATCCTCCATGAAGTCACACATCTTGGCCATGCAACTCACTCTCACTCATACAGGTGCTGCTGCATGTAATGACTCCATCTCTTTCCCCCAAATCTAACTTTAAAGATATTGTTTTTTCCCTATTAGCTTTTATATTTTCTTTTCTATTTAGCCAACTGTGCTCTTTAAGGAGTTGTTTTCTTCAATAGATTTTTGTATCTCCTTTCCCATTTAGGCAATTCTACTTTTTAAGCAGTTTTCCAAGCTGTTGACTCTTTTTTCATTATTCCCTTGCATTACTCTCATTCCTTTCCCCAATTTTTCTTCTACCTCTCTTATATGATTTTTTGAGCTCTTCCATAAGTCTTTCTGGGCTTGAGGCCACTTCCCATTTTCCTTTGGGGTTTTGCCCATAGGTGCTTTGCCTTTGTTGTCCTCTTGAGTTTGTGTCTTGGTCTTCCCAGTCACCATAATAACTTTCTGTGGTCAGATTCTTTGTTGTTTTTTCTCACCTTTTTTTTTAATTTTTGGCCTTTTTCTTTCTTTTAAATTTGATCTCTGCTCCCAGGATGGAAGGACCTACATCTCAGGTTTCTTGTGCCAGTGACTACAGGCCCTAGTCATTTACCTGGTGTTGTAATGATGTTTCCCTGAGGTCCACTGGAGAGCCTCATCTGGTGCTATATTGAGGGAAGCCTGGCACTGCTGGAGGCTGTAGGAGACTGGTAGCTTACCTGGCGAGAGCTGGGATACTAATAGTGGTGTCTGGTATGAGCTGAGGCCTATTGGGGTTTTTCTACCTTTCCCTGGGGCTACACTGAAGCATGTGGAGTTCCAATCACTGTAGGATGCCTATTTGCCCTGGGCTGTGCTGAAGAATTGGCAGGTCTGGCTGCTAGATGTTGCCTCATAGCCCTGATTCTCGAGTACCTGGAGATCTGGCCACGGGAAGACACCTGCCTATCCAGAGTCATATTGAAGCATGCAGAGTCCCAGCCACTGGAGGATGCCCCGCTCCTGACCTCCACCCCACTCTGCTGGTGGAAGCTGTGCTAAAGCACATGGAAGTCTGGTGCTACGGGATGCCTATTTCCCTGGAGATATGCTGAAGTAGGTGGTGGTTCTAGGTTCTAGGTTCCCCTGGCTACACCTAGTGTCTTCTCCAGTATATTTTACATTTAATCATCACTTTTCTCTCAAATCTTCAACTTCTTATCAGTTTCTTCCTTCCCTACTGCATTCACACATGCCCATTTCTACTATCTTAAAAAAATCCTTCATATGACTCTACCAACCCCTTAGACTGTCACCAAACTTCTGACCCCACTTAGCTAGATTCCTTGAACAAAGTTGTATACTTTAACTGCCACCTCCTTTTTCTTTTACTTAATCCCTCAAGCTCAACATTCAAATGAAACATCTCTCCAAAATTATCAGTCTCTCAATTGCCAAATCTCATGATATTTTCTCCTTTTCTTAATTCTTCTTGACCTATCTGTTGGCAATCCTGTCCTCCAGAATATTTTCTCCTCTTTGCATTTTTATGACACTAATGTCTCCTGGTTTGCTTCCTATCTACCTGTCGGACAACTTCTCAGTCTCATTTGCTGGCTCACAATATACACCATAGCCTCCAAATGGAGGTGTTCTCCAAAGTTTTACCCTATCTTCTTTCCTGACTATTTTTTTGCTAATATCATCAGTCCTCATTTTTATGATAATCATTTTTATTCAGGTGATTAGGTAAAATGGCTAACATTTATGTGATGCTTGCTATGTGCTAGGCACTATGCTAATTGCTTCAAAATATTATCTCATCTGATCCTCACAATAATTCTAGGGGGTATGTGCTGTCATTATCTCCATTTTATAAATGAAGAAACTGAGAGAAAGAGAGGTTAAGTGACTTGTGCAGAATTACTCAGTTAGTAAATGTCTGAAGGCTAAACATAAACTCAGGTCTTCCTGTTTCCAGGCATGAAACACTATTCACCCTGGCATTTAGCTATTCGATCTATATATCCAGTTCTAATCATTCCCCTCAGCTTCAGTCCTATATCACCATCACTTACTAGATAAAACCTGGAGTCTCCTTAAAAGTCCACCAGACTAAAATTGAATTCATATTTTCTCTAACACCCTCCCTTTAAATTTGTCTTTTTTTCATTAAAGGTAGCTCCAACTTTGTTGTCTTAGGGTGTATAATCTCAGCATTATTGTAGACTCTTCATTTCTCATTATCCTATATATATATTCTGTTGCCAAAACTCACTCATACTAACTTAAACACCATCTCTCATATACTATCCTTTCTACCTCTTATATAACTGTCACCTTAGTTCTAACATTTACACATCTCACCTAGATTATAATAATACCCTCCTAATTGCTTTTCTTGCCTCAAATCTAATCCCAGGTTACTCAATAATACACACTGTTGTCACAGTAATTTCCTTACATTCAACTCTGAACATTTGACTCCCCTACTCAACTAACACTTGTGGCTATTGCTTCTAGGATAAAATAAAAATGTTGTTCAGTTATTTTTTAATTTTTTAATTTAAAAAAAATTTTTTGTTTTAATTTATTTATTTTTAGTTTTCAACATTTACTCCCGCAAGATTTTGAGTTTCAAATTCTCACCCCATCTCTCCCCGCCCCTGACACCAAGATGGCATGCATTCTGAATATCCCTTCCCCTAGTCTACCCACCCTTCTATCTCTCCCCCCCTTCTCTTATCCCCTTCCCCTTCCATTTTCCTGTAGGACAGGATAGATTTCTGTACCCCATTTCCTGTATTTCTTATTTCCCAGTTGCATGTGAAAACATTTTTTTAAGGATGTGTTTTTAAAACATTGGGTTCCAAATTTTCTCCTGTCCTCCCTCCCCACTCACCCTCATTGAAAAGGCAAGTAACTCAATGTAGGTTATACATGTGCAGTTTTGCAAAACATCTCCACAGTAGTCATGTTGTGAAAAACTAACTCTATTTCCCTTAATCCTGTCCTGCCCCACCCCATTTACTCTATTCTTTCTTTTAACCCTGTGCCTCCTCAGAAGTGTTTGCTTCTGATTACCCCCTTTCCCAATCTGCCCTCCTCTCTATCATTCCCCTGCTCTCTTGTCCTCTTCTCCCCCTATTTTCCTGTAGGGTAAGACAGATTTCTATACTCAATTGAGTGTGTATGTGATTCCCTCCTTAGCCCAAATCCTATGAGAATAAGATTCACTCATTCCCTCTCACCTTCCTCTGTTTCCCCTCCACTGTAAGAGCCTTTTTTTCTGTTTTTTTCTGTGAGATAATTAACCCCATTCTACCTCTCCCTTTCTCCTTCTCCTAGTATAATCCTATCTCACCCCTTAATTTTAGTCTCCAGATATTACCCCTTCTTCTTCAACTCACCCTGTGCCCTCTATCTATTTATATCTATATCTACATCTGTATCTACACCTATATCTATATCTATATCTATATCTATACCTATATCTGTATCTGTATCTATATCTATATCTATATCATATATATCTATATCATCTATATCTATATCTATATCTATCTATATCTATATATACATACATATAATTTTTCCCTCCAACTACCCTAATACTGACAAAGGTCTCATGAATTATAAATATCATCTTTCCATGTAGGAATGTAAACAGTTCAACCTTAATAAGTCTCTTACGATTTCTCTTTCCTCTTTACCTCTTCATGTTCCACTTGAGTCTTGTTAAAAGTCAAATTTTCTATTTAGCTCTGTTCTTTTCATCAAGAATGCTTGAAAGTCCTCTATTTCATTGAATGACCATTTTTTTCCCTGTAGGACTATACTCAGTTTTTCTGGGCTTGTGATTCTTGGTTGTAATTCTATCCTCTTTGCCCTCTTGAATATTATATTCCATGCCTTCCGGTTCCTTAATGTAGAAGCTGCTAAATCTTGTGTTATCCAGATTGTGTTTCCACAATACTGAATTGTTTCTTTCTGGCTGCTTGTAATATTTTCTTCTTGACCTGGGAACTCTGGAATTTGACTACAATATTCCTAGGAGTTTTCCTTTGAGGATCTCTTTCATGAGGAAATCAGTGGATTCTTTCCATTTTTATTTTGCCCCCTGGTTCTAAAATATCAGGGGAGTTTTCCTTGATAATTTCTTGAAAGATGATATCTAGGCTCTTTTTTTGATCATGGCTTCAGATAGTGCAATCATTTTTAAATTCTCTCTCCTGGATCTATTTTCCAGGTTAGCTGTTTTTCCAATGAGATATTTCACATTGTTTTCTAATTTTTCATTCTTTTGTATTTCTTTTATAGTGTCTTGATTTCTCATAAAAATCACTAGCTTCCAATTGCTCTTTTCTAATTTTTAAGGAAATATTTTCTTCAATAATCTTTTGGACTTCCTTTTCCATTTGGCCAATTTTGCTTTTTAGGACATTCTACTCCTCTTTGGTTTTTTGGGTCTCTTGCCATGTAGGTTTGGCTATTTTTTTAAGGTGTTATTTTCTTCAGTATTTTTTGGGTCTCCTTTAGCAAGCAGTGGACTTATTTTTCATGATTTTCTTGCATTTTTCTCATTTCTCTTCCCAGTTTTTCCTCTACTTTTCTTACTTGCTTCTCAAAATCCTTTCTGAGCTCCTCCAAGGCCTGAGACTGATTCATATTTTTCTTGGAGGCCTTGGATGTAGGAGCTTTGACTTTATTGTCTTCTTTTGGTTGTATGTTTTGATCTTCTTTGTTACCAAAAAAAGATTCTATTGTCTGATACTTCTTGCAAGGTTTGCTCATGATCCAAGTCAATTACCTGAGTCATAAACTCTTTATTATGGTAGAGGTCTGCTTCCAATGTGGAGATTGTACTGTTCCAAGCTTCAGGGGTTTGTACAGCTGTTTTCAGAGCTACTTCTAGGGACCTATAAATTTTCAGTTCTTCCAAGGTGCTATGATAAGGGGCGAGGTATTTCCTCTCCACCACCACTACAAGCTCCACCATGCCAGTGCTCCTCCTCACTGCACCCCTCAGACTGTGATCAAGATGCAAGCACAGGCAAAGCAAGAGATTCATGCCTCAGCACTGTCAAAGAGATCCCTGCAATCCTCCTCTGATCAGCCACCAATTGCCCCTCAGTCTGTGGGCTGGAAGCACAGGAGGCAGCCACTGCCCTGGGGCCACACTCAGGAACTGGGGCTGTGACCTACCTTCTCTCTCACTGCTGAAACAGACTTTTCTCACTGACCTTCTTAGTTGTCTTTCACATTTGTGAGTTGAGAAGTCTGGAAACCACCACAGCTGCCTGTGATTCAGTCCTTTGAGGACTGCTCCAGGTTCACTGTGGCCTGTTCACCCACTCTGAACTGCGCTCCTCTCCCAACCTGGCATGATATGCCTTTCTTATCAACCATCCAGGCTGTCTTGGGCTGCAAATTTGTTTCACTCTGTCTTTTGTGGGTTCTGCTGCTTTAGAATTTGGTTAGTGCCATTTTTATAGGTATTTGGAGGGGTTTGGGGAAGAGCTCAAGCAAGTCACTGCTTTCACTCTGCCATCTTGGCTCCACTGCCCGTAGTTTAGTTTTTAAAACCCTATATGATCTGGCCCAATCTTTTCAGCTGCAATGGACCTTATTTTCCCTACTGCACTTTGTAATTCAGCTGAACTGTTCTTTTTTGGATTCCTGATTGAAGATACTTTATTTCCCATCTTTGAACATTCATTCTATCTTACATTAGTGGAATGCATTCCTTCCTTATCTATGCCTCATGAAGTGTTGTTCCTCTTCAAGAGGCAGTTCTGGCAGTATTTTCTAAATCAGAGTTCTTGATAATGTCAATGATCATTATTTTCCCTCTAAATATCCCTTCATATATGTTTATTAATTTATATTTATGCTATAAATACTTTTATAAAATATATACTTGTTTTCTCTCCCATTATAGGCCATTGTGAGAAGAGATGGTGACTCTTTGTATTTGTATCACCACATGCTAACTGAATACTTCTCAATCATGGCAGTATAGACTAGGATAAAAGAATCCTTTGTCATGTGAATTCATTATTCTTGCTATTTAAAAGCTTATATGAATTATTAATAAATCAAAAATTTAAGATTATCTTTCTTTCAGTTCATTCCATAGACATTAAAGTTATGTGTGGAGAGTGTGAGTATAAAAATTTGATGTTTTGTAGAAAGATTTAAAATTAGGTCTCATTTATTACTGAGTATACCAAACAAGTTTCTGCCTTTCTTTTCTCTCTCTCCACCCCCATTCCATTTCATTCAATTAATTAACACATTTAAGCTTCAGAATACTTCTGAGTGTTTTTAATTTATATAAGACAAAAATAAAAATTAGAAACAGCCTAACAAAGTAGAGGAAAAGCATCGAATATGCCTGACAGTTGCAGGTATAGGGAAAAGTTGGAGGCGAATTAATCTTTGTCTTCTTTCACTGATTTCAAGTAGCAATAATGGCCAATGTCCTCAATGGGTTCTAGCCTTAAGAAATATTTTTGTTCATTTGTTTGTTTTTACCTTAATGAATGGAGCACCTAGATTCTAGAGTTAAACTTATAATTCCAAGTCATTGAATTCTAAATGCAACATCTCCATTCATTCTCATTCTCTCTCTCTCTCTCTCTCTCTCTCTCTCTCTCTCTCTCTCTCTCTTCCACCTTCCCCTTTCACCTTCTTTCTTCTTTATTCAGTTACTCTGCTTCAAGCTTGAACTTCAGAACCTCCTCAGAACTTCATTTTAGCTACCTTTGAACTCAGTGACTCCTTCATCTGTCACAGTATTCCATTCATCCCTGCATGTGCAGCAAAAGTCTATTCTGCCATGGGCTCAATTCTATCCCATTTTCATGTAAGGGATGGCATTTAAGGTGGAATAGGGAAGAGACTAATTTGGTTCATAGGAACTACAGTTCCCAGATTTCATGGGTTAAGATCCCAGATCCTTATTCTGCCTGTAAGGAAAATGTGAATCTTTTGTTCAATATTTAAAGGGCTTTATAAAGCATCTTAAAATGCTATGCAAACATGAACTATTATTTGAATACATACTGTGTCCCTTCCAGTAGAATATATGTGCTTTTAGGGCAAAAACTATCAAAAGAGTGCCAAAATCTGTTTAAATTAGAAAATGTAATTATTTATCATATACTGTCTAATAAAGTTATTTATGGGCAGAGATTAGTATTTGTTAAATTGTAAGCTCCTTGAGTACATGGGCTATATAATTTTGGAGATTAAATAATTCTTTTAATTTTTTAGATGAGGAGATGTGTCCTGAGAATGGTGATGTACTTCAGATCTCATAAAGAGTAACAGCTTATTTCATTATTTTTGTAGCTCTATCCCACAGCACCTAGTATAGAAACTTGCACATGGTGATTATTCAATATAATTTTGAGGAAGGGAGTTAGGTAAATATAAAATTCCCACATAAAGTTATGAAAGACTTTTTCCCTTTTTCACCAAGGGAGGCTACAGGAAGGAAGAAAAAAGGAAGGAAAAGAGAGAGAGAAGGAGGGAGAAAGGAACAAAGAAAGGGAGAAAAGGAGGTAAAGAAGGGAAGCAAGGAGGACAGGAGGGAAAGAGGGAAGGAAAGGAGGAAGAAAATTGCAATGTAAATAAAATGTGAGTCCTTTTTTTCCCCTGTTTTTATGTGTGAAATAGATTGCTTAGCATTCATAGGAGTTGGTTAGTTTTTGAAATATAAGAATTGCAAAGGAAGATAAACTTGGACCAAAATGTCTGCAGTATAAACACATTGTAATCCCTATGCATTTCACTTTGATGAAAATCTAGATGCATCTGAAAGATCATACATGCCTTGTTTACCCAGAGTTAGCATCCAACTGACAGTAGTCAAGTGGTGACTTTAAGCTAAACCCTTCAGTGATATGAAACACTGATCTATCAAATAAGAAGCAGGATTTCATAAGCTACTAACCTTAATAAGTCATAGATGTTTGCCAAACTCAGATTTGATGTTGACATTTTTAACTTGGCACTATTTATAAGTAAGTACTAAATATTTATTTCTTTTTGCACAGGAATTCTTAAATAATTGAATAAGAATGTATGTATGTTTTAACTGTAAATATAATCTTTATTTCCAATTTTTGTTTACTCTTTTAAGAAAAGATTCCCAGGGCTAAAAAAAAAAAATTGTCACAACAAAACTAGAAGACTGCATAAATTCACCTGACAAACATTTCTAAAAAAAAAAAAGTTTAAAAAACTCATAAGTCTAAGGAGATAGCAGTAATCACTTGGCTCCATAATGCATAGTAGGGTCAAAAGGCACAGGATGTGAGGAAGACTTATCATCTATAAGTGACTATGTACTTTATTAGTTGTGTCCCATTGGGCAAGTCATTTTCAATTAAATTTAATTTAACAAGAATGTATTGAGTGTCTACTATGTGCCAGGGAAAAGATAGCTATACAGGGTATATGTGGGAATATAACATACACATATGTATATGTAGAGATAAATACACAGATGCAATATTTACAGATACATATGAGTGTGTATGTATACACATGTGTATATCTTTATTTATATTATGTTTATATATGTGTGTATGCACAAACTCCATAACTATTACCTTTAAATCATAACAGAGCCAACTTATAGGAGTTAAGATGGTGGAATAAGCAGGAAATTGCTGTCACTCTCCCATATTCACCACAAAAACAACAATAAAATAACAACCCAGAGCAAATCTTAGAACAGTGGAGCCAAGGAAAGAGAGGGTGGAGTAGTCTTTTAGCCTAGAAAACTTGGAAGATCAGCAAGAAAGATCTGTCTCATTCAGATAAAAAATAAGTGCATTCTAGGACAGGAAGTAACCCAGCAAGCCAGCAGCAAGTCCTACCTCAGAATGCCAGGGGGAGATACTGAGCTCCAGTGTAGTGGAGCAAGCAAACACCAACAACAGGACCCCTCCACAACCAAGTAGAATTCAGCTCAGAGAACCATAATGTACTTAGGCAGGCAGGTGTCCTCTAGTCCATGTATTTTAGTGCAGCCCAGGGCAATTGGGCATCCTCTGGCTGCCTGACCTTCAGGTGTTTCAGCCCAACCCAGGATAAATAGGCATCTTCTAGGGGCCAGACTTCCACATGCTTCAGAATATCCCCTGGGAAATGAAAAAAAAATCCCTTCAGCAAATGCCTGACACCACCACTAGGACCCCGGATAAGCACCAGATAAACTGCCAGACTCCTACATCCTCCAGCTGCCAGCACCTAAGGCCCCAGCACAAAAAGACAATGACCAGGCCCCTTTCTCTTAGCACAAGAAGTTTGGGACAGTGACCCCTGTGCTCCAGCAGGAGAACTCAACTTTAAAAGCCAGGAAATAGGCAAAAAAGATGAGCAAAAAGCAAAAATGAATATTGATCCTAGAAAGTTACTCTGGTGACAGGGATAATCAAAACATAAACTCAGAAGAGGACAACATCGTCAATTTACTGAAATCTGAAACCTCAAAGAGGAATATGAATTGGTCTCAAGACCAAAAAGCCAAAGCTCAAAAAATATTTGAAAAGCCAAATAGAGAGGAAGAAGAAAAAGTGAGAAAAGAAATGAAAGATATGCAAGAGAGAGTCAACAACTTGGAAAAGGAAGGATAAAAATTGGATGCAGAAAACAATTACTTAAAAAAGTAGAATTGGCCAAATGGAAAAAAAGGTACAAAAGCTAATTGAAGAAAGCAATTCATTAAAAATTAGAATTGGGAAAGTAAAAGCTAATGAGACATCAATAATCAGTCAAACAAAATCAAAAGAATGAAAAAATAGAACAAAATGTAAAAGAACTAAATGGTAAAACAACCAAATTGGAAAATACTCCAATAGAGATAATTTAAAAATTTTTGGAATACATGAAAGACATGATCAAAAAAAGGGCATGAACAGCATATTTCAAGAAATTATCAAGGACAATTGCCCTGAGGTCCTAGAACCAGATGATAAAATAGTAATTGAAAGAATCCACTGATAAAATATTTGGGAGTCTACCTGCCAAGACAAACCCAGAAACCATATGACCAGTTACAAAACAATTTTCACACAAATAATGTCAGATCTTAACACTTGGAAAAATATCAGTTGCTCATGGGTAAGCCAAGCTAATACAGTAAAAGTGACAATTCTACCTAAATTAATGTTCTTATTCAGTGCCATATCAATCAAACTACCAAAAATTATTTTATAGTGCCAGAATAAATAGTAATAAAATTCATCTAGAATAACAAAAAGTCCAGAATATGAAGGGAATTAATGAAAAGAAATGCAAGAGAAAGTGGTCTAACCATACCAGATCTTAAATTGTATTATAAAGCAACAATTATCAAAACTACTTGGTACTGGCTAAGAAATAGAGTGGTGGATCAGTGGAATAGATTAGATACACAAGACACAGTAATAAATAACTATAAATGACTACGCAAAGACTCCAGCTTCTGGGATAAGAACTCACTATTTAACAAAAACTGCTAGGAAAACCAGAAAATACTAAGGTGGAAAATAGGCATAGACCAACATCTTACACCTTATAACAAGACACAGTCAAAATAAGTATATAAAGCCTGATAACTTTAAGCAAATTAGGAGAACAAGGAAGAGTTTACTTTCAGATCTTTGGATATGGGAATAATTTATGTCTAAATAAGAGACAGAGAACATTATGAAACACAACATGCATAATTTTGGTTAAATTAAATTAAACAGGTTTTACAAAAATAAAGCCAATGCAACCAAGATTAGAATGAAGCAGAAAGCTTAGAAACAATTTTTAAAGTCAGTGTCTCTGACAAAGACCTCATTTCTCAAATATATAGAGAACTGAATCAAATTTATAAGAACACAAGTCATTCCCCAGTTGATAAATGATCAAAGGATATGAATAGGAAGTTTTCAGAGGGAGAAATTAAAATTAGTCATCAAAATGCTCTGAATCACTATTGATAAGAGAAATGCAATTAAAACTCCTCTGAGATACCATCTCACACTTATCTGATTGGTCAATATGACAAAAAAGGAAAATGATAACTATTGGAGATGTGGGAAATTTGGAAGACTAATGCATTGTTGGTGGAGTTATGAACTGATCCAAATATTCAGGAGAGTAATTTGAAACTATGCCCAAAGGGCTATAAAACTGTTTGTACCCTTTGATCCAGCAATACCACTCCTAGGTGTGTATCCCAAAGAGATCATGAAAAAAAAGAAAAGACACATGCACAAAAATATTTATAGCAACTCTTTTTGTGGTGGCCAAGAATTGGAAATTGAGGGCACTCTCATCAATTGGGGAATGGTTCAATAAGCTGTGGTATACGAATGCAATGGAACACTATTGTTCTGTAAGAAATGATCAGCAGGTAGATTTCAGAAAAACTTGGAAAGACTTACATGAATTGATGTTCTGTGAAATGAGCAGAAAAAGGAGAATACGGTACACAGTAACAGCAACATTGTATAAGGATCAGCTTTGAAAGACTTAGTTGTTTTCAACAATACAATAATCTCAAACCATTCCGAAAGACTCATGATAGAAAATCACATCCTGAGAATGATCTATGAATTCTGAATGCAGATTGAGGCATACTATTCTCTGTTTTTTTTTTTTCCTTTCTCAATATTTTTCCCTTTGGTAATGATTTTTCTTTCACAATGTAACTAATGTGGAAAGATGCTTAATACGATTGTACATGTATAGCCTATATCAGATTGCATGCCATCTTGGGGAAGGGTGAATGGAGGGAGGGATAAAAAAACCTTTGGAACTCAATCTTATAAAAGTGAATGTTGCAAATATCTTTACAAGTAATTGGGAAAAAATTTAAAAATCATAACAGAACCAAAATAAATGCATAAACAGTCAATAAAATACATAGAATATCTTTCTATAAAAATAGTTCTCTATACAAATATAGAGATGTTAGGTGACTAGATAGATGATGATTAGTTATGGTATTAATGGTACAGATGTATACAAATATAGATGATATACATGGGTATATATATATACATATATATGTTCAAATGCACATGATATGTGTTAATATATATATACAAATTTATCACATTTTTTGCAAAGGACTTATTTTAATTAATTAGTTATTTTTTAGTTTTCAAAATTTATTTCCACAAGATTTTGACTTCTGAATTTTCTCCCCATCTCTCCCATTCTGGAACCCTAAGACAGTGCATCCTGAATACCCCTTTCCCAAATCTGCCCTCCCTTCTATCACTTCCCTACTCTTATCTCCTTCCCCTTCTATTTTCCTGTACAGTAGGATTGATTTCTATGCTATATTGCCTGTATATCTTATTTCCCAGTTGCATGTAAAAACTAATTTTAACATTTGCTCTTAAAACTTTAAGTTCCAATTTCTCTCCTTCCCTACCTCCCTACCCACCCTCATGAGAAGGCGAGAAATTCAATATAGGTTATACATGTGTAGTCAAGCAAAACTTCCATAACAGTCATGTTGTGAAAGAGTAACTATATTTCTTTCCATTCTTTCCTGCCTCCCATTTATTTTATTCTCTCCTTTCACCCTATCCCTCCTAAAATGTGTTTGCTTCTTATTATACCCTCCTCCAATCTGCCCTTCCTTCTATTATCTCCCCTTTTAAATCCCCTTCCCCCCTATTTTCCTGTAGGACAAGATAGATTTCTAGACCCAATTGAGTGTGTATGTTATTCCCTCCTTAAGGTAAATCCAATGAAAGTAAGATTCACTCATACCCTCTAGTCTTGCATCTAAAAGTCACTTTTTTTCCATTTAGGTCTGGTTTCTCAAGAATGAATTACATTTTTCTATGTCATTGAATGCCAATTTTCTACCTTCATTGATTACACACAGTTTTGCTGGGTAGATGACTTTTGCTTTTAATCCTAGCTCCACTGACCTCCTGAATATCATATTCCAAGCCCTCCAATCCCTTAATGTAGAAGCTGCTAAATCTTGTGTTATCCTGATTGCGTTTGCACAATACTTGAATTGTTTCTTTCTGGCTCCTTGCATTATTTTCTTCTTGAACTGAGAACTCTGGAATTTGGCCATGATATTCCTGAAGAGTTTTCATTTTGGGATTTCTTTCAGGAGACAATTGTTAGATTCTTTAAAATTCTTTAAAATTCTATTTTACCCTTTGGTTCTAGAATATCTTCAAAGATGATGTCTAAGCTCTTTTTTTGATTATGATTTTCAGGTAGCCCAACAATTTTTAAATTATCTTTCCTGGATCTATTTTCCAGGTCAGTTGTTTTGTCAATGAGATATTTCACAATGTCTTCTATTTTTTCATTCTTTTGGTTTTGTTTCATAATTTCCTGATTTCTTATGAGTCATTAGCTTTCATTTGCTCTATTCTAATTTTTAAAGAAGTATTTTCTTCAGTGAGCTTTTGGACCTCCTTTTTCATTTAGTCAATCTTGCTTTTGAAGGTATTCTTCTCCTCTTTGGTTTTTTGGACCTCTTTTGCCATTTGGGTTAGGCTATTTTTTAAGGTGTTATTTCTTCAGTATTTTTTGGGGTCTCCTTTAGCAAGCTGTTGACTCGTTTTTCATGATTTTCTTATATCACTCTTATTTCTCTTCCCAATTCTTCTAGTCCTCTTGCTTTTCAAAATCCTTTTTGAGCTTTTTCATGGCTTGAGACCAAATTATATTTTTCCTGGAGGCTTTGGATGTAGGAACTTTGATTTTGTTGTCTTCTTCTGGTTATATGTTTTTATTTTCTTTATCACAAAGTAAGATTCTATATTTTGTGCTTTGTTTTCCCCTGCTGTCTGCTCATGTTTCCAGTCAACTGCTTGATTTTTTAACTTTTTGTTAAAGTAGAGCTCTACTTTTAGTGTGGAAGGTGTACTGTCTGAAGCTTCAGGGGTTTTTTGCAGTTGTTTTCAGAGGTACTTCTAGGGAAATGTAAATTTTCAGTTCTTCCAAGGTGGTATGATCAAAGGAGAGTTGTGGAGTCTTTTTCTGGACTCTGCTCTGGTCTATGAGTGATCACAAGAACTCTTTTCTGCCTTGGAACTGTGAGGAGGATTCCCTCTTCACCTTTACCACAAGATCTGCCAGACCAGTCCTCCTCTTTGCTCTTGTACTGCCACCCAGGACTGCAACCTAGATCCAAGCATGGGCATAGCAAGGGAGTCCTGTCTCAGTGCCAGTAAAGAGATCCCTGCGATTTCACTCTGATCAGCTGCTGGATACCCCCATCATCTGTGGGCTGAGAGTTCAAGAAGCAGCCACTGCTGCCCTGGGGCTGTGACAGTGCTAGGTAGAAGTATGCTCCTTTCTCACCCAGATCTGACAGGTTTTTTTTCTACTCACCTTCTAAATTGTCTTTGTCTTTTGTGGGTTGAAAAGTCTGGAAACCACTGCAGCTGCCAGTGATTCCATTCCCTGAGGCCTGTTCCAGGTGCACTGGGGCAACATCTTTGCCTATATGGCCCACACTGAACTGTGCTCCTCTCCAAGCCTAGCACAACAGAGCTTTCTCATCAATCATCCAGCTTGTCTTGGGCTGTAAATTTGTTTCACTCTGTCTTTTTGTGGGTTCTGATGCTCTAGAATTTGTTTAGAATCATGTTTTACAGATATTTGGAGGAATTTGGGGGAAAGCTCAAGCAAGTCACTGCTTTTATTCCATCTTGTCTCTTCCCTGCACAAGACTTATTAATTGAATAAGAATGACTTATTTTACCTTTTAAAATTAAATACCAAGTTGTTTGGTTTACTGTTTTTCCTAGGAAAGATTTCCAGTGCTAAAAATTGTCACAACAATAACTGGGAGACTTCATAAATCTACCCGATAAATATACTTCAAAAAATAAAGTTTAGAAAGCTCATAAATTTTAGGATATAGACATAATCAAGATGACTTCATATGGCATAGTAGTGGTTAAAAAAAAATCACTGAACATGAAGACTTCATTTCTAGAACTATCTCATTTACTAAATGTTTGTCCTTAGGCAAGTCATTTTCAATTAAATTTAAATCACCAAGAATTTATTTGTACTTTGTGCCAGACAAAAGATAGATATACAATGTCTGCATATACTCATATGCACATAAAGATATACATATGTATTCATGTACACATGTATATATGCATGCACCTGTAAATTTGTATGTGTTCTTCTGCATATATGTATATATACATATATATGTATATGCATATATATACACACATACATACATATAAATGTAAAAAGAAATTTGGAGCAAAGATTACTAGCAGCAGGAAGAATAAGGAAAAAATTTCTTATATTAGGTG
The DNA here is from genome assembly GCF_900497805.2 of Vombatus ursinus. NCBI lineage: Eukaryota > Metazoa > Chordata > Mammalia > Diprotodontia > Vombatidae > Vombatus > Vombatus ursinus. Next base: position 29,121,575 of record NW_020954619.1, read on the forward strand.
ACATCTAACTATTCTTTTGGGAAAGTTAGAAATGCTCCAAGGTAGAAGTGAGGAGTAAGAATATTCCAGACATGGCACAACAACATGTTCCAAGGTATGGAAGCAGGAAGTAGGATATAACGTACAAGGAACAACTGTTAGGCCACTTTGATTCAAACACATAGAGTGTATGAGGGGGAGTAATGTATGTTCAATTTGGAAAGGTAAATTGTAGCCAATTTTTCACAGAATCACAGGTTTTGAGATTTGGAAAGCATCCCAAGGCTCTTCACTATCTGGATTGCCCTTCTCTGGACACTTGCCAGCTTAAAAAGATGATCCTTAAACTGTAACACAGAACAGAACACAATACTTCAGATGCCATTTGACAAAGGTGGAATGCAATTGAGCTTATCACCACTCTTTTACAGTAACCTTTAGTGTTCAATGAAACTCGCAATCAAAATCTTTTTTTTTCTTCTGACTGTCACATCACATTGCTGAAATGCATTGAACTTGCAGTCTACTATAAACTCATGTATTGTTATGAAACAATAGCTTATTAACACTCCTTAGTCTTGGTCTTGTAAAACTGAATTTTTGAATGAAAGAAAGAAGGAAGGAAATACATGGGTCTGGCATGACCTATTTTTGAAGAATCCATGATCGATCTTTGCAATCACCACTTCCAATGCTAGATTTTCACTAGCCATCTTGTTAAAGATCTGTTATTTAATTGTCTAAAGAAAAATAAATCAAGCTCATTGGCTTACAATTAACAGACTCTATTCTCTTTCTTTTCATAAATTGGGGATATTTGCTGTTCTCCAATTTTACATTGCCTTTTATACCTCCCACAAGTGTTGACTTCTCACTCACAGCTGCTAAACACTCACCATATCCAGATCTTTCAGTACTCACGCACATAGATTATGTGAGCCAGGTGACTTAAATTTATTAAGGATAGGTAAATACTCACTCATTATTTCCTTACTTATCTTTACTATCAACACCCTGTTAGTTATATTTTTCTGTCATTCCCAATGTTAATTTTATTCAAGAAGTTTTATAGTCAAAAAGAATATGGATTGAACAAAGGCTGCATGGAGCAAAAATGCCCTACAAGGACCCATTTTATAGAGGACTGAGGGAAAATAACTATATTTGTAGGGAGATGGAAAAAAAAGGTAGAGATAGAAAGTGAAAGTCTGTGAAACCAATGGGATGACTGGTGGAACATTTTTTTTGATGGATTGGAAGAGAATAAGATTAAGGGAATAGATAATTTAGCTACCTTTTTAAGGAATAGAGATAAATGCTTCCAGGAACGAAAGGAAAAGTAAGTGAATGAGTCATTATGATAGATAATTTGAAGGATGGAAGAAGGCAACTAACAAATTCATTTTTTTTCGCTGAAATGGGAGGATATGTTCTCTGCTATAAATGTATGGTTTATGAGTGAGACTTTGGAAGGTTGAAGATAGAAAAAAAAGTTTGGAAAAATCACTATTCTGTTATTGACCAAGAGAGTAGAAACAATACAGAAGGGCTATTGGGTAGCAGTGAAGGTCTTTACAAAATTATGCATAACAAATTGTAATGTAGTTTGGATTATTTGCATCAGGAGAAATCATAGCATCATATATCTCGAGCTAAAAAGTGACCTCAAAATCCATGTAGTCCAACTCTCTCATTTTACAAATGAGGAAACTGAGGACAAGGAAGGGTAAATGCCTCATACTAGACCACACAAATTACATGCAGCAGAAATGGGATTTGAACATATCTTCAGATTCTAGAGCCACTGATCTTTCACCCTAACATTGTTTCAAAAATAAATTTTGTTTATATATTTATATCATCAAAAATTATCTCAAGAACTCACCCACTCCCTTAAAACTTATCCCATATGACAGTATTTTAAGGGGAGGTTGGGGAAGGAGAAACAGGAAGAAGAGGAAAATATAAACAAAAATGATCAATACAATGAAAATGTCTGAAAATATATACATTGTTCCACACATACTAACCTACCACCTACAGAAAGGAGTGAAACTGACTTCCTCCATCAGCCAGACCTCCACATGTTTCAGTATAGCCACAGGCAAACAGGCAGCCTCCAAGGGCAAGACCTCTACATGCCTCAGTGTAGCACCAGGGAAATGCAGAAACACCCCACCAGGGTTCAGCATACACCAGACACCATCACCAGAACTGCAGCTAAGTAAGTACCAAGTAAGTTTCCAGACCACTATAGCCTTCAGCAGTGCCAACCACACCCTGCCTCAGCACAGCACCAGGAAAGAGGGTCCCCCAGGGGCCTCAGGGCAACGTCAGTGCAGCACCAGGTAAAGATCCAGAATCTGTAGCCACTGGCACAAGAAGCCTGAGACAATGCCCCTTCAACCCCAGGTGTAGAGATCAAATCAAAAAGAAAGAATAAAAGCAAAAAAAAAATAATAAGCAAAAATCAATAATGAAAGAATCGATCATAGGAAGTTAATATGGTAACAAGAAAGAACAAGACACAAACTCAGAAGAGGACAACAATTTCAAAGCACCTATGGGCAAAATCCCCAAAGAAAAATGGGAAGTGGTCTTAAGCTCAGAAAGAATTCATGGAATAGTTCAAAAAGAGGCTTAAAAATCATATAAGAGAGGTAGAAAAAAATTGGGAAAAGAAATGAGAATAATGAAATAAAATTATGAAAAAAAGAGTCAACAGGTTGGAAAATTCCTTAACAAGTAGAATTGGTCACAAAGAAAAGGAGATACAAAATTCCACTGAAGAAAACAACTCCTTAAAAAGCACAATTGGCCAAATGGAAAAGGAAGTACAAAAGTTAATTGAGGAAAATAACACCTTAAACTTTACAATTGGGCAAGTGGAAGCTAATAATTCTGTGAGACATCAAGAATCAACCAAATTCAAAAAATTTTTAAAAAATGAAAGAAAATATAAAATACTACATGAGAAAAAAAAAACTGACCCTGAAAATTAATCCAGGAGAGACAATATTAGAATCATTGGACTACCTGAAAGCCATAATCAAAAGGAGGACCTGGACAGCAGCTTTCAATAAATCATAGAGGAAAACTGCCCTGATATTCTGGAACTAGAGGGCAAAATAGGCATTGAAAGAATCCACCAATCAACTCAGCAAAGAGATCCCAAAATAAAAACTCCAAGGAACATTATAGCCAATTTTCATAATTATCAGGTCAAGTAAAAAATAACTGCAAGTGGCCAGAAAGAAACAATTCAAATATCAAGGAGTCACAATCAGGATTGCCCTGGCCTTGACAGCTTCAACATTAAAGGATCAAAGGTCATAGAACATGATATTCTAGAAGGCAAAGTAACTAGGACTACAACTTACAATCACTTACCCAGCAAAATTAAGCATAATACATCAAGGGGAAAAAATGGTCATTCAATGAAATAGAAAGATTTCGTAAGGAGAAGACCAGAACTAAGCCAAATATTTGAACTCCAATATCAAGACCCAAGAGAAGCATAAATAGGTAAAAAGTGGAAAAAAGAAAACACAAAGGATTCAATAGAGCTAAACTGTTTACATTCGTACATGGGAAGGTGATACTTGTAACTCTTAAAAATTGTATCACTAACAGTACAGTTAGAAGGAATATACATAGAAAGAGGGTATGGGTATAAGGTGAATTTCAGGGAATGACATAAAAAAAGGATGACAAAGAGAAGCATACTGGGTGCAGAAGGAAGGGAGGGGTAGAACTGGGTAAATTATTTTGCATAAAGAGGCATGAAAGATTTATTACAGAGGAGGGGAAGATGGGAGGGTGGGTGATGAGCATTGCTTGAACTTTACTCTCATCAGTTTTGGCTCAAAGGGGGAATAATGTAATAATTAGTTGAATATAGAAATATAATTTACCCACCCAGGAAGTAGGAGGAGAGGAAATCAAGTAAAAGAGGCATGGGGACTGACATAAGGGAGGGCAGATCAGGGGAGGTGGTGGACAGAAGTAAATTACCGGTGAAGAGGGAAAAGATGAAAGGTGGGAGAGGATAAACATGAGGAAGAATAGGATGGAGGGAAATATACAGGTAGTAATCAGAACTGTGGATGTGAATGAGATGAACTTTCCCATAAAATGGAAGTAGATCAAAAACCATAATCCTATAATATGTTGTTTACAAGAAACATACTTGAAGTAGGGTGACACACAGAGTAAAGGTAAGGGGTGGAGCGGAATATATTTTGCTTCAGTTGAACTAAAAAGAAAAAAAAGCAAGGGTAGCACTCCGGAAAAGCAAAAATAAACCTAATTAGAAGAGATAAAGAAGGAAACTACATCTTGTTAAATGGTACCATAGACAATAAAGTGATCTCAATACTAAACATATATACACTCGGTGGTATAACACCCAAATTCTTACAGGAGGAGTTAAGTGAGTTACAGGAAGAAATAGAGAGTAAAACTACAATAGTGGGGAACCTCAACCATCCCCTCTCAGTACTTGATACATCCAACCAAAAAATAAGCAAGAAAGAAACTAGTGAGGTAAATAGAGTATTAGAAAAATTAGATACAACAGACTTTTGGCAAGATTTATTTTTATTTTTTATTGTATTTTATTTTTTTCCTAGTTACATGTCAAAATAAATTTTAGTATTTATTTTTACAACATTTTGAGTTCCAAATTTTTCTCCTTCCTTTCTCTTCTTCTGAAAATGTTAGGCAGTTTGAAATAGTTTATACACATACTATCATATAAAATATTTTTATGTTTGTCACAGTTGTGAAAGAAAAAAAACACAAGAACAAACAAAATAAATGAAAACAATTGCTTCAATCTGCATTCAGAGTCCATTAATTCTTTATTAAGATGTGGATAACATTTTCCTTCATGAGTCTTTTGTACTTGTCTTAGATTATTGTGTTGCTGAGAAGAGCTGAGTCATTCATAGTTGATCTTCACACAGTGTTGTTGATACTGTGTAAAATGTTTTCTGGTTCTTCTCTTTTCACTTTGAATCAGTTTGTACAAATATTTCCAGTTTTTTTCTAAAATCTGCTTGTTCATAATTTCTTATTAGACAAAAATATTCCATCACATTCATATACCACAGTTTATTCAGCCATTTGACAATTGATGGACATCCTCTCAATATCAATATTTTGCCACCATGAAAAGGGCTGCTATAAACATTTTGGCACATGTAGGTCCTTTCCCCTTCTCTTTTGCATAATTTTGACATAAAAGATGCCACAACAAGCAAATTAGAAGATCAAGGGATAGTCTACATGTCAAATCTAGGAGGAGGAGAAGAATCCATGTCCAAACAAGAGGTAGAGTGCATTACAAAATGTAAAATAGATAATTTGGATTATATTAAATTAAAAAGGTTTTGTACAAACAAAATCAACACAACCAAGATTAGAAGGAAAGCAGAAAGCTGGGAAGCGATCTTTATAACAAGTATCTCTGTCAAGGGCTGCATTTCTCAAATATATAGATAACAGAATCAAGTTTATGAGAATACAAGTCATTCCCCAATTTAAAAATGGTCAAAAAATATGCAGATGCAGTTTTCAGATGAAGAAATCAAAGCTATATATAGGCATATGAAGAAGTGCTCTCAATCACTTTTGATTAGAGAAATGAAAATTAAAACATCTCCAAGGTACCAACTCAAACCTATCACATTGGCTAAGACGACAAAAAAAAAGTAAACATTGGAGAAAATGTGGGAAAAGTGGGACACTAACACACTGTTGGTGGAGTTGTGAATTGATCCAAAAATTCTGGAGAACAATTTGGAACTATGCTCAAATGGCAACCAAACTGTTCAAACTCTTTCATCCAGCCATGCCACTAGTAGGTCTGCATCCCAAAGAGATCATAATAAAGGAAACACACTCATATGTGCAAAAACATTTATAGCAGCATTATTTGAGGTGGCAAAATGTTGGAAATTGAGGGGATGCCAATTAATTGGGGAATGTCTGAACAAGCTGTGGTATATGAATGCAATGGAATACTTTTGTGCAATAAGAAATTATAAACAGGCAGATTTTAGAAAAACTTGGAAAGACATGTGCACGTTGATACAAAGTGAAATGAGCAGAATTAGAAAACATTGTACATGTTTTCAGCAACAATGTGTGATGATCAACTACGAGTGACTCAGATCTTCTCAGCAACGCAATGATCCAAGACAAGTACAAAGGACTCATGAAGGAAAATGCTATCTATATCTAGATAAAGAACTGATGGGCTCTGAATGCAGATCAAAGCATTTTTTTCACTTACTTTATTTTTCTCATGGTTTCTTTTTCCCTTTTGATCTGTTTCTTCTTTCACAACAGAGACTAATATGGAAATAGTTTTAAATGATAGTGTATATATAAGCTATATCAAATTGCCTATGACTTTCTGAAGAGGGGTCGGGAGGGAGAAAAATTCAGAATTCAAATCTTATAAAAATGAATACTAAAAATTTTCTTGACATGTAACTGGGGAAAAATAAAGTATTGTTAAAAAAAGAAAGGAGTCAGATAGGGATATCTTCCCATATATTTTCTTTAGGGACAGGCTTTTTCTTTCTGATTTTACATCATTTTCTTCTGATTATTTTGTGATAATTCTATTCATTTTAATTTAGTAACTATTCCATATATATTATATTCTTGACTTTCTTCATTCTGCATAAGATTATATAAAGCCTTCTATGCTTTTCTGTATTCATGATATTAATCATTTATTATAACACTTCAAAATTCAATTATATTCATTGAGAACAATTATTTTAACCATTTCCCAAATGGAAAAAACAACAACAACAACAAAAATAACTACAACAAAAAAATATATTTTTTTACTTCCAATTCTTTGCTCCCACAACATGTGCTGCTATGAATGTTTTGGAACTCACAGGGATTTTCCTTTCATCAATAATTTCCTTTGGGTAGTAAAATCTCTAGTTAAATTGATATAGAAACTTTGCATACTTCAAAATTGCTTTTAGAAATGATTGTGGCGGGGCAGAGCTAAGATAGCAGAGTAAAAGCAGTGACTTGCTTGCACTCTCCCCCAAACTCCTCTGAATATCTGTAAAAAATGGTTCTAAACAAATTCTAAAGCAGTAGAGCCCACGAAAAGATAGAGTGAAACAAATTTCTAGCCCAAGACAATTTGGATGGTTGGACTGAAAGGTGCATCGTGATGGGTGGGGAAAGGAACATAGTTTGCAGTGGGAGTGCAAGCCTCAGCGACCAGGCCTCAGAGGACTGAAACACAGTCAGCTATGGTAGTTTCCAGACTTCTCAACCCACAAATGCCAAAGACAACTTAGAAGGTCAGTAGGAAAAGTCTGTTTCTGCGGTGGTGAGAGAGAAGCGCAGTGGGGTCCCAGGCGCAGTCCCCGAGCTGGGCCCTGGGGCAGTGGCAGCCTCAGGACCTTCAGTCCCACAGACTGAGGGGGAATCAAGTGGCTAATCAAAGGGGATTGCAGGGATCTCTTTGCTGCTGCAGGATTCTGTTGCTTTTCCCTTTCTTGGATCTGGGTCACAGTTCTAAGTGGTGGTCATGGGGCAAGGAGGAGTGCTGGTGTGGTAGAATTGGTAGTGACAGTGCAGAGGAAATGCTTTTCACAGTTCCAAGGCAGAAAAGAGCACTTGTGGTCACTCATAGACCAGAAAACAGTTCAGGAAAGGAGTAAATACCTCTCCCTTGATCATAGCACCTAGGAAAAACTGAAAATTTACAGTTCCCCAGGTGTATCTCTGAAAACAGCTGTGCATAACCCCCAAAACTTAGGACAATACATTCTCCACACTGAAAGCAGACTCCTACCTTAAGAAAAAGTTTATAACTCAAGTAATTGACTTGTATCATGAACAAGAAGTACAAAAAGAGTTAGACCATTACTTTGGTGACAAAAAGATCAAAATATATAACCAGAAGACAACACAGTCAAAGCTCCTACATCCAAAGCCTCCAAGAAAAATATGAATTGGTTGCAGGCCATGGAAGAGCTCACAAAGGATTTTGAGAAGCGAGAAAGAGAAGTAGAGGAAAAACTGAGAGTGATGCAAGAAAATCATGAAAAACAAGTCAACAGCTTGCTAAAGGAGACCCAAAAAATAATGAAGAAAATAACACCTTAAAAAATAGCTTAACCCGAATGGCAAAAGACGTCCCAAAAGCCAATGAGGAGAAGAATACCTTCAAAAACAAAGTTGATCAAATAGAAAAGGAAGTCCAAAAGCTTACTGAAGGAAATACTTCCTTAAAAATTAGAATGGAGCAATTGGAAGCTAGTGACTTTATGAGAAATCAAGACACTGTAAAACAAATCCAAAAGAATGAAAATTAGAAAACAATGTGAAATATTTAATTGGAAAAACAACTGACCTGGAAAATAGATCCAGGAGAGAGAATTTAAAAATTATTGAACTATCTGAAGCCATGATCAAAAAAAGAGCCTAGACATCATCTTTCTTTTTCATTATTAATAAATTTATTTATTTTTAGTTTTCAACATTTACTTCCACAAGATTTTGAGTTCCAAAATTTTCACCCCATCTCACCCCTCACCCACCCCAAGATGGCATGCATTCTGAATACCCCTTCCCTTAGTCTGTCTTCTCTTCTATTTTCCTTAATCCTATACTACCCCCCATTTATTCTATTCTTTCTTTTGACCCTGTCCCTCCTGAGAAGTGTTTGCTTCTGATTACCCCCTTTCCCAATCTGTACTCCTCTCTACCATCCCCCTACTCTTTGGGCCCCTTTGCCCCCTATTTTCCTGTAGGGTAAGACAGATTTCCATCCTCAATTGAGTGTGTATGTGACTCCCTCCTTAGGTGACATCCTATGAGAATAAGATTCACTCATTCCCTCTCACCTTCCCCTGTTTCCCCTTCACTGTAAGAGGCTTTTCTTTTCTGTTTTTTTGGTGAGATAATTTACTCCATTCTACCTCTCCCTTTCTCCTTCTCCTAGTATAATCCTCTCTCAACCCTTAATTTTATTCTCCAGATGTCACCCCTTCATCTTCAACCCACTCTGTGCCCTCTATCTATCTATCTATCTATCTATCTACATACATATAATTTTTTCCTTCCAATTACCCTAATACTGACAAAGGTCTTATGAGTTATAAATATCATCTTTCCATGCAGGAATATAAACAGTTCAAACTTAATAAGTCTCTTATGTTTTCTATTTCCTGTTTACATCTTCATGTTCCACTTGAGTCTTGTATTTGAAAGTCTTTTCATCAAAAATGCTTGAAAGTCCTCTATTTCACTGAATGACCATTTTTTCCCCTGAAGGATTATACTCAGTTTTGCTGGGTAGGTGATTCTTGCTTGTAATCCTATCTCCCTTGCCCTCTAGAATATTATATTCCATGTCCTGCAGTCCCTTAATGTAGAAGCTGCTAAATCTTGTGTTATCCTGATTGTGTTTCCACAATATTTGAATTGTTTCTTTCTGGCTGCTTGTAATATTTTCTCCTTGACCTGGGAACTCTGGAATTTGGCTACAATATTCCTAGGAGTTTTCTTTTGGGGATCTCTTTCAGGAGGAGATTGGTGGATTCTTTCAATTTCTATTTTGCCCTCTGGTTCTAAAATATCAGGGAAGTTTTCCTTGATCATTTCTTGAAAGATGATGTCTAGGTTCTTTTTTTTTTTTTTTTGATCATGGCATTCAGATAGTCCAATAATTTTTTAAATTCTCTCTCCTGAATCTACTTTCCAGGTCAGTTGTTTTTCCAATGAGATATTTCACATTGTTTTCTAATTTTTCATTCTTTTGGATTTGTTTTACAGTGTCTTGATTTCTCATAAAGTCACTAGCTTCCAATTGTTGCATTCTAATTTTTAAGGAAGTATTTTCTTCAGTAATCTTTTAGACTTCCTTTTTTATTTGGCCAATTTTTCTTTGTAGGGAATTCTTCTCCTCATTGGCTTTTTGGGCCTCTTTTTCCATTTGGGTTAGGCTATTTTTTAAGGTGTTATTTTCTTCAGTATTTTTTTGGGGGGTCTCCTTTAGGAAGCTGTTGACTTATGATTTTCTTGCTTCACTCTCATTTATCTTCCCAATTTTTCCTCTACTTCTCTTACTTGCTTCTCAAAATCCCTTTTGAACTCTTACAAGACCTGGGACTGACTCATATTTTCCTGGAGTCTTTGGATGTAGGAGCTTTGACTTTGTTGTCTTCTTCTGGTTTTATGTTTTGATCTTCTTGGTCACCAAAGTAAGTTAATATAATCTGACTCTTTTTGCGCTGCTTGTTCATGATCTGGTCGAATTACTTGAGTTTTAAACTGTTTGTTAAAGTAAGAGTCTGCTTCCAATGTGGAGAATGTACTGTCCCAAACTTCGGGAGTTTGTACAGTTGTTTTCAGAGATACTTCTAGGGACCTGAAAATTTTCAGTTCTTCCAAGGTGCTATGATAAGGGGCGAAATGTTTCCTCTCCATAGCCACAATAACCTCTACCACACCAGCACTCCTCCTTGACCCAGGACCACCCTTCAGAACTGTGACCCAGATCCAAGCACGGGCAAAGCAAGATATTCCTGCCTCAGCATTTGCAAAGAGATCCCTGCAATCCCCCTCTGATCAGCCACTCGATTCACCCTGTCTATGGGCTGGAAGCTCAAGGAAGCAGCCGCTTCCCCAGGGCCACACTCTGAACTTGCAGTTGAGACCTAGCTTCTCTCTCACCGAAGTCACAGACTTTTCACACTCAACTTTGAGTCCAAGTCATCTTTGGTATTTGTGGGTTGAGAAGTCTGGAAACCCCCACAGCTTCCTGTGAATCAGCCCTCTGAAGCCTGCTCCAGTTTTGCTGAGGCCTGTGCACCCACGCCAAACTGCGTTCCTCTCCCAGCCCAGCATGATATACCTTTCTGATCAACCATCCAGGTTGTCTTGGGCTGGAAATTTATTTCACTCTGTGTTTTTGTGGGTTCTTCTGCTTTAGAATTTGTTTAGAGCCATTTTTAATGGGTATTTGGAGGGGTTTGGGGGAGAGCTCAAGCAAGTCACTGCTTTCACTCTGCCATCTTGGCTCTGCCCCTCTAGACATCATATTTGAAGAAATTATCAAGGAAAACTCTCCTGACATTTTAGAACCAGAGGGTAAAATAGAAATTGAAAGAATCCACCAATCACCTCCTGAAAGGGATCCCCAAAGGAAAATTCCTAGGAATATTGTAGCCAAATTCCAGAGTTCCCAGGTCAAAGAGAAAATATTGTAAGCAGTCAGAAAGAAACAATTCAAGTATTGTGGAAACACAATCAGGATAACAGAAGATTTAGTAGCTAAGGGAACACAGGGCTTGGAATAGAATATTCTGGAGGGCAAAGGAGATAGAATTACAACCAAGAATCACCTACCCATCAAAACTGAGCATAATCCTTCAGGGGAAAAAATGGACATTCAGTGAAATAGAGGACTTTCAAACATTCTTGATGAAAAGATCAGAACTCAATAGAAAATTTGACTTTAAGATACAAGACTCAAGAAAAACATGGAGAGATAAATGGGAAAGAGAAATCATAGGAGACTTATTAAGTTTGAACTGTTTACAATCCTGCATGGAAAGATGATATTTGTAACTCATGAGTCCTTTGTCAGTATTAGAGTAGTTGGGGGGGGGAAATTATATGTAGGTATAGATAGATAGATAGATAGATAGACAGACAGATAGATTGATAGAGGGCATAGGGTGAGTTGAAGATGAAGGGGTGATATCTGGAAAATAAAATTAAGGGGTGAGAGAAGATTATATAGAGAGAAGGAGAAAGGGAGAGGTAGAATGGGGTAAATTATCTCACATAAAACAGACAAGAAAAGGCTTTTACATTGGAGGGGAAACAGGGGAAGGTGAGAGGGAATGAGCGAATCTTATTCTCATTGGATTTAGCTTAAAGAAGGATTAGCATAAACACTCAATTGGGTATGGAAATCTATCTTACTCTACAGGAAAATAGGGATGGGTGGAAGGAGACAAGAGAGCATGAGGATATTAGAGGGGAGTGTAGATTGGGGGAGGGGATAATCAGAAGCAAGCCCTTCTAAGGAGGAACAGGGTCAAAAGAGAGAATAGAATAAATGAATGGCAGGATAGGATGGAGGGAAATATACTTAGTTTTTCACAACATAACTACTATGGAACTGTTTTGCATGACTACACATCTGTAACCTGTATTGAGTTGCTTGCCTTCTCAGTGAGGGTAGGTGGGGAGGGAGGAAGGGAGAAAATTTGGAATCCAAAGTTTTAAAAATACACATTGAAAAATTGTTTTCCCATGCAACTCAAAAATAAGATATACAGGAAATTGGGTATAGAAATCTATCCTGCCCTACAGGAAAACTGAAGGGAAGGGGATAAGAGAAGAGGGGGAGAGATAGAAGGGAAAGCAGATTAGGAGAAGAGTTATTCAGAATATATGCCATCTTGGTGTGGGGGGAGGGATGAGATGGGGAGAAAATTTGGAACTCAAAATGTTGTGGAAGTGAATGTTCAAAACTAAAAATAAATAAATTAATTTAAAAAAAAGATTGTACTGATCCACAGCTCTACCCAAAATGTACTAGTGTGCCTGTTTTCCCACAATCCTTTAAGCATTGCCTAGTTCCACCTTTGCCAATTTGGAAGATATGAGGTAAAACTCAGAGTTGTTTTGCTTTGTATTTCTGTTATTATTAAAGTTTTGGAGTATTCATTATTATGCCTACTGATAGTTGTAATTCTGATTAAAATTGTTGGATCAATTCCTTGACCACATTTCTTTTGGGTAATTTTTTTGGTTGTTTTATGAAAGAGAGTGAAAAACTGACCTGATTAGAGCAGAGAGTGCTTATTATTTAGTGATTAGTAGGAAAAATAGTTGCATAAGTTGGGAACATTAAAAAGTTGAATTTTGAAAGGCAGCATACACATTTCAGTCCTATTGCATTAGGAAAATTAGGAGCATTTATGCCTTCTTAGTTGGATGTTTGACATGAAAAAAATGTGTTTCCATGATGTAATACTGTAAGTTCTGAATTTACACTGGATAGATTATGCCCTGAGAAGCTGGAAGCAGGGAAGATGGCTGTGGGAATAACAGTGGTAAAACGCCTTTCAGAGAGGTACAACATCCAGAATCCCTTGCATCTATAAGATTTAGATAGGCCAGAGATGTTGTTTTGGGCTTACTAATGTGTCCTCACATTTTTCTATGAACATTAAATGAAGCAAAGGACAGGGTAAATGTACTTAGAAAGAGGGAATTTTCAAAGAATAACAAAATTGGAATGGGCCTCAGAGGCTATCTAGTTAATGCCTGAAAATGAATCCCTCTAAATCATGCCCACAAATGTTCATTAGCCCATTGCCTGACACAGAGTAGGTAGTTTACAAGTTTTAGTTAACTGATTTATTGATTTGTCATCAATAAGTTATCAACCATTTCTTACATGCCTGCTCTCTTCCAGGCACAGTGCTAGGTTCTACTTTACAAAGACCAAAGCAAAACAGTCCTCATTTTTAAAGATTTTATAATCTCATCATAATATATTTTATATGATATATTTACATATAAAATTTCAAGGTCATTTTCAGGTGAGACCCTAGCATCTAGGGCAACAGAAAAGCCTCTATGTAAAAGTTAGCATTTGCACTGAGACTTGAAAAAAGCTAGGGAGACCAAGGCAAAAGTGAAGAGGGAGTGAATTCCAGGCACAAGAGGCATGGAACTTGGAGGTCATGAATCTTACTTTCTCATTTTATAGATGCAAAAGCTGAAACACAAACAATTTAAATAAATTACCAAATGCCTCATAGATGCCAGCAGCCTATGAATGATAAAGATTGTGATACCAAGCTGGCAGATGAGTTTTGCTGCTTTTCACTTTCATCAGATAGGTTAGCATGTTGGAAGATGAACTGTAACAGAGTATTGAAGAATCTTTTCATTCTTCCCCACCAGGAACTGGTCTAAGGATCTTATAGTCAGGGTGAGGAGAAATCCAGAAGAAAACTTTCTTAACCAAAATTATGGAAACACCTGGGGTCAATCATAAATTTCCTAGAGAAGCATATGACAGAGGCATAGATATGCATGCTTATGCAAACTTATACTCAGTGGGTAGGCATTCATCAGATTCTTGCAAAGACCCATATTCTTTCATTTCTTTCAGATGAATAGAATCTAATGAAATTGATTAAGTTCCCCCCTGTTTATCACACCTTACATGAAAGATTGACCACTCCAAGGTTATGGGATGGGAGGACAAACCTTGACGAGCCTATCCAACCTAAAAAAGATTCAGCTTCTTACAAAGTTTTATTGATTTTTTTTGTTTATAGTCATTTTTCTATAACTCTCTTCACACATATATATGCACATGCAGACATGGTGATACTTCCCTTTGTGTCAATGAAAAACAAAACCAATCACCATAATGACCATTTTTCACGACATATGCACACCTAGAGTCTATCACAAGTCATAGTTCCTCAATATTCTCCTTCAAATAACCATGAAAAACATCTTGAGCTGGTATATAAATACATTTTGAGATTAATTTTACTTCCAACATCTCTAGATGAAGGTTATAGAAGAGGACTGTGATATCAGGAAGGTGATGCCATGACTTACAAATGAATTGGCTTTAAATGAGGGAGGGCTGTTCAAAATCTCCAGCTTCACTTTCTCCTCCAGAGTCATCTGGGTCCAGTGGCCAAATATAGATCAGGATAACTGGAGATGGCCCAGGGTAGAAACATGATGGAATCTGTCCATTCCTCTTTTATCTTCCTAGAGTCTTTTTCTTCAGTAACTTGAAGTGGGGTTGGCCCCTTCCATCTTCTCTCTCAAAGCTGGAAGTCAACTCAATGCTTTGCTAGAAGAAGACTCTGGCTTATATAGTACCCAAATAGAGAACTGATTTGGAACTGAAGCTTTATATCTCTTGACAACTCTGCCTCATCTCTCATGTATTTCCACCAATAAAGAGAGAGACTCATGCCAATGGACTTTAAGACAGGAGTTAAACAAATATTTATTTCTTAAGGGCATGGGTTTGTGAACCTGGAAAGCTAGGAGGATTGTAGTATCCCAAGAGTAATAGGGAAGTTTAATAGCTAAGTAAAGGGCTAGGGATAGAAGCAAATGAGTACTATTTTGGACATGTTGAGTCCCAGATGTCTGTAAGATATTTAGTTCAAAATATACTGTAGGCAGATAAAGATGTGGAACTGGAGTTCAAAAGGGAAACTAAAGCTAACTATATAGATTTTGGAATCATCATCCTAATTGAACTCACAGGAGCTAATGAGATGACTAAGGTACATGGTAGAAACAATAAAGCAGAGTAGGGCCAGGATGGAATCTTATGAGATATCCATAATTAGAGGACATGGCACAGATTAAGACCCTGTAGAGGATACTGAGAACGAGTTCATAGGTAGGAAAAAAGAAAGAAGAGAAGGCAGCATTCACCTCCCTCCAAAAAAAAAAAACAGAGAGAAAAATAATATCAAGAAGAGGGTGATTGACAGTATCAAGTATCAAAAGCTGCAGAAAAAAAGACTTGGACTTATGAAGAAAGAGGTTTTCAACCCTCAGAGAAACAGATGATAAGTAAGGATAGTATGGTCTTACACAGATGCATATGAACGTGTATGTATATTTATCACTAGGTTTTACTGATCTCTAAGTATATGTATATGTATACATCAATAACTTTGTGTGTATATGTCTGTATATGTATATATTTATGTATATATGCATGTATATGTATGTATGAATGTGTGTGTGTGTGTGTGTGTGTGTGTGTGTGTGTGTGTGTATTCGTGCTTCATTGTAGCCAGACTGGGAAGGGAGAAAAAAGAACAAAGTAAAAAGTGCACAGCAGAGAAAAAAAGAAAACTTACAAGGAAGTAAAGATGGACAGCTCTCAAGACAATGCGTAGTACTCATTATATAGGCTTTCTTGAAATCGAAATTTATTGCTGTTTATTTTGAATCCTCTCTTGTGTTCTGCTGTATGCATGTCAATACCTTTTTTCTTTTCTTTTTTTTTCTTTTGCATTATTTTAGTTTTAGTATTGAAGTTTGTTTATTTTTCTTATTCTGTATTTAGTTTAAAATAAAAAAAATACAAAAAAAGCTGCAGAAAGGTCAAGAAGGATGAGGACTGAGAATAAAAGACTTTAGATTTAGCAATTAAGAAATCATTGATGACTTTGGCATGGATAATCATCAGTTGGATAATAATGTGGGAGGCCATATCTCTTTGTACTATATTTTCATTTTCTGAACTATATTCAACTTTATCTGTATTCCTTTGAATAATCATGACATTCACAATTTTTAAATTTTTTTTAATGAGGAAATGGTTGTCTGCTTTAAACAAAAGGTAGAAAATAGCATATATCTCATTTGGATCATACATCAGATACTATTTATATATATGAAGGCAATTGGAATTGAAGTCTAATTAGAAGTCAGTTTCAAGTCACAGTATGAAGCCCACGTACTCAATAAAATTTTGACAGTTTAAAATAAAGAAACAGAGACATAAGTTTTCCAATTTTATATGCTAGCTTTTTAAATCTAATTTTTACATAGAATCAACTTATATGCAACTATGAGGAACATCTAGGTAGGAAAAGGTGGAGTTTTTTTTTTTTTTACTAAAGGGCATTTGAAAGAACAAATTATGCTTTCTGACTGCAGAATGACAGTGGATGATATATGTATATATTTTAAATACTCAAACCTCTCTATTACATTCTCTTCATACATAGGATGTCTTTTACATGTAAAATCTATGACCTAACAAAAATGTTAAATCATTATACAGTATTGAATATTATAATTCCATGCATGAACATAACTTTTTCGTTAATGAAAACTACCATTAAATCATACCATCCATAATAATCATTAAGAAATTTCCTCAAAAATTTCCCCCAAACAATGTTTTATTAACTTGTCTATTATTCCCAGATCAGATCTACCATTTTTAAAAATAATGGAGTTATGTGTGTCACCTTCTAATGCTCAGGAATCTCTTCTGAATCTAGTGAACTTTTTAAAATGTCATTTAAAGGTTCACTATGTCTTATCTGCACCTTGTGATTTGTCTACAAGTATCTAACCTTTCTTCACCAATTCTGTTCTCTGCATCATGCACATTTATTCTGACAGACCAAGAAAATTTTGCCCTCATTTAGCCAAGATCCCTTTGCACTTTGGTACATAGGAGATAATGCTGATATCTTTATCAACATCATGGCAAATCAACATTTCAGATTTGTATTGCATTTCAGGGACTGATATTTCAAAGACGGCATATGGCAAGAGGTTATAGAATGTAATGAACTTATAAAATCAAATTTTAAGATTATCAAATGGAAAATGGAAAGATACATGGTAGTTCTAAGAAGCCAGCAACATGTTACCAAACATGACATACTGGAAAAAAAGTGGCATAAAAAGTATCACTAAGAATAAAGAGACGAGAGTCAAATTTATAAGAATACAAGTCATTCCCCAACTGGTAAATGCTCAAAGGATATGAACAGGCAGTTTTCAGAAGAAGACATTAAAGCTATCTATAGTCAAATGAAAAAAATGTTCTAAAACATGATTGGTTAGAGAAATGCAAACCAAAACAACTCTGAGGTAACACATCACACCTATCAGATTGGCTAAGATGACAAAATAAGAAAATAAATGCTGAAGAAGATGTGGGAAAATTGGAACACTAATGCACTGTTGGTGGAGTTGTGAACTGATCTAACCATTCTGGAGAGCAATTTGGAACTATCCCCAAAGGGCTACAAAAATGTGCATATCCTTTGACCCAGCAACACCTCTTCTAGGTCTGTATCCCAAAGAGATCATACAAATGGGAAAATGACCTATGTATACAAAAATATTTATAACAGCTCTTTTTGTGGTGGCAAAGAATTGGAAGTTGAGGGGATGCCCATCAGTTGGGGAATGTTCTGAACAAATTGTGGTATATGAATGTAATGGAATACTATTGTGCTACAAGAAATGATGAGCAGGCAGATTTCAGAAAAATCTGGAAAGGCTTAAATTAACTGATTCTGAGTGAAATGAGCAGAACCAGGAGAACATTGTATACAGTAATAGCCACATTGTTCAATGACTAACTTTGACAGACTCATCTTCTCTTAGCAATCCAAGGATCCAAAACAACTCCAATGGACTCATGATGAAAAATGCTGTCCACATCAAGAAAAAGAACTATGGAGTCTAAATGCAGACCGAAACACATTAATTGATCTCTTTTTTTTGTTTTTTTGTTTCTTTTTTCTCATGGTTTTTCCCATTGGTTCTAATTCTTCTTTACAACATGGCTAATGTGAAAATAGGTTCAATATGGGTGTATATGTACAGCCTATATCAGATTGCATGATGTCTTCGGGTGAAGGGAAAGGAGAGATGAGGAGAAAATTTGAAACTCAAAATCTTATGGAAATGAATGTTGAAAACTAAAAATAAATTAATTAATTAAAAAATTTATAAAAGAAAGTGAAAAGAGGTGAGCCAGTCATTTGATGATATAAAGTTTTAATAAGTAAACAGGTGATCATTACAACTGGTATATATAACATATGAAAAACAGCAAGCAAGACCTCCACCTTGATGCATAGATCTTTTATAGGATATCAATGGGAAGGCATGAGGAAGAAGAATTACATAGGATGAGAAAGTATGGAGAAATTATAATTGATATCAGCAGAAGGAGGACTCAAAATGATAAGATCATATATCTATTATCATGGATTCCTAAAGAGAAAAAATTATTCCTGTCATCAAAGAAATCTAATGTCCATACAACTCTGGTCATGTCACCCTCCTGCTAAAAATATTCTTTCTTAGAATTTTATTTATTATTTTATTTTTCCCAATTACATGTAAAAACAATTTTAACATTTTTTTCAAATTTTGACTTCCAAATTCACTTCTTTCCTCTCCACCCCCACCCTCATTGAAAAGGCAAGTAATTTGACATAGTTTTACATGTGTAATCTTGCCAGTAAGTAATTCTGTGAGAGAAAACATAGAAAAACAAAATCAAGAAAAATGAAGCAAAGAAAAAGTATCTTTGATCTGCATTCAGGCTCTACCAGTTCTTTCTCTGGATATGGACAGCATCTTTCAAAATACGTCCTAGTTAATTGTCTTGGATCATTGTACTGCTGAGAATAGTTAAGTTATCCATAGTAGATCATCATACAATATTACAGTTACTGTGTACAAAGTTCTCTTGATTCTGCTCATTTCACTTTGCATCAGTTCATGTAAGTCTTTTCATGTTTTGTTTTGTTTTTTCTGAGAGTATCCTGCTCATCATTTCTTGTAGAACAATAGTATTCCATCACAATCATATACAACTTGTTCAGCCATTCCCCAATTGATGGACATCCCTTCAATTGCCAATTCTTTACCACCATTAAAAGAGAAGTTAAAACTATTTTTTTACACATTGGTTCTTTTTTTTTATCTTCTTGTGATAAAGACATAATAATTGTTTTGCTTTGTCAAAGGGTTTGAATGGTTTTATAGCCCTTTGGACAGAGTTCTAAATTGCTCTCCAGAATCATTGAATCAGTATACAACTTCACCAATAGTACATTAGTGGTTTAATTTTCCCATATCTGTTCTATTTGTCATTTTCCATTTCTGTTATATTAGGCAATCTCACAGGTGTGAGGTAGTAGCTCAGAGTTGTTTTAATTTGACTTTCTTTCATCAATAGTGATTTAGAACATTTTCCCCCCATAGGACTATAGATAGCTTTGATTACTTTGTCTGAAAACTGCCTGTTCATATCCTTTGACCATTTACCAATTGAGGAATGGCTCTTATTTCTATAAATATGACTATTTTCTCTATGTTTGAGAAATGAAGTCTTTATCAGAGAATTCACTGTATTTTTGTCACAGTAATGATTGTCAACTATGTATTTCCCTTCATCCTATTTCCCCCCATTTATTTTTTTTCTTTCTCCTTTTATCCTGTTCATTCTCAAAAGTGTTTTGCTTCTGACTTTTACCTCCCTTAAACTGTCCTCCCTTCTACAAGCCCCACACCATATCCACTTCGAATTCTATTTTTCTGTATTGTAAGTTATATTTCTACACCCAAATGAGTGTGTATATTATTCCCTCTTTGAGCCAATTCCAATGATAACATGTTTCATGTGCTCCCCTCCCCCTTCCCCTATTTCCCCCTCCACTGTAAAATCTCTTTTCCATCAGACAATTTATTACATTCTACTTTTCCTTTTCCCCTTCTCCCAGTGCATGCTTCTTTCTTATCCCTTAATATTATTTTCTACATAATCATACTATCACAATCAACTACCATCTCTTCTTTTTGTCTATATATACTCCTTCTAACTGCCCAAACAATGAGAAAGTTTTTAGTAGTTATAAGTATCATTTTCCCATGCAGGAATATGAAGTTTAACCTTATCAAATCCCTTATGATTTCTTCTTCCTTTTTACCTTTATATGCTTCTTTTACAACTTATATCTGAAAGACAGATTTTCTATCTAGCTCTGGTCTTTTCATCAGGAATGCTTGAAAGTACTTTATTTCATTGAAAAATTATACTCACCTTTGCTGGACTGTAATCCTAGCTCTTTTGCCCTCCAGAATATAATTTTCAAAGCCCTCTGATCCTTTAATGTAGAAGCTGCTAAATATTGTGTTCTCCTGACTGTGGCTCCAAGATATGGTTCCACTTTGTCTTTTTATGGCTTCTGCCACTGTAGAATTTGTTTAGAATCATTATTTAAAGATATTTGGAGATGTTTGGGAGGGAGATCAGGGGAGTCCCTGCCCTTACTCCACCATCTTGGCCCTGTCTCATTAAAAATATTCTTTAAAACTAAAGGGGGAGACTTTCAGGAGCCAAGATGACAGAGTAAGTAGTGATTTACTGTAGCTACCCCATATTTACCTCCAAACAACCATAAAACAACTGCCCCAGAACAAATCTTGGAACAGCAGAGTCAGTAGAATGATGGAGTGGAGCAGTCTTTTAGTTTAGGAGACTTGGAGGATTGGCAAGAAAAGTCCTTCTCACTTGAATAAAAAGGGAACACAGTCCAGGAAAGGAAGCATCACAGCAAGCCAGCAGCAAGTCGTACCTTAACAAACCAGTAAGAAATCCAGAGTCTGATTGTGCTGAAGAAGGCAAACACAACACTATGTCCCTCCATGTGCCTTAGCATAGTCAGTGGAACCAGCAAACTCCAGCTTAAAGAACCACCATGTGCTTCAGGGTAGCCCTGGGGAAATGCAGGAAAAAAAAAAAAAAAACACCTGGCCTCAGCACACACCACTTTGGAAAACTACTTAAGTAGTAGCATTGGCCAAATGGAAAAGGAGATATTAAATCCACTGAAGAAAACAACTCCTTAAAGAGTACAATTGGCCAAATGGAACATAAAGTTCAAAAACTACTTGAGGAATACAACACTTTAAAAGTTAGAATTGGCAAGTGGAAGCTATTGACTCTTGCAGACATCATAAATCAATCAAAGTGAAAAAATGAAAAAAAAAGACAAATATCTAATGGGAATTACAACTGATCTGGAAAAGAGATCTGGAAGAGATAATATCAGAATCATTGGACTACCTGAAAGCCATAATCAAAAGAACAGCATGTTTTTAGAAATTATCAAGGAAAGCTGTCCTGATGTCATGGGAATCAGAGAGCAAAACAGGCATTGAAAGAAATAAAAATTCCAAGAAACATTATAGTCAAATTTCAGAATTATCAGGTCAAGTACAAGATACTACAAGTGTCAAGAAAGAAACAATTAAAATACCAAGGAGTCACAATTAGAATCACAGAGCACTTGGACCAAACTTCAACATTAAAAGACCATAGGTCATGAGACATGATATTCTGGAGAGGAAAGGAGCCACGGCTACAACCAAAATCACTGACTCAGGGAAATTAAGCACAATACATCAAGAAAAAAAAAACAGTAATTCAACAAAATAGAAGGATTTCAAGTCTGTATAAGAAGACCAGAACTAAATAAAATTTTTATTTACAATATCAAGATTTAAGAGAAGCATAAACAGGTTAAAAGGAAAAAGAAAACATAAGGGATTCAATACAGCTAAACTGTGTACATCCCTACATGGGAAGACGATATTTGTAACTCTTTAAAATTATACCATTAACAGTACAGATAGAAGGAATATACATAGAGAAGAGGTATAGGTATAAGGTGAATTTGAAGGAATGACATAAAAATATCAAGGGATGAGAACAAAAATTACAATGGGTGCAGAAAGAAGAGAGAGCTAAAATAGGGGAAATTATCTCACATGACATGGTGAGAAAGACCTATTACAGTGGAAGAGAATATGGGGGAGTGATGGGCATTGTTTGAACTTTACTCTCATCAGTATTGGTTCAAAGATGGAATAACATACACAATCAATTGAATATAGAAATCTATCTTACCCAACAGGGAAGTAGGAGGGAGGAGATTAGGTAAAGGGGAATGGGGACTGACAAAAGGGAGGGAAGGTCAGGGGAAGTGGTCAACAGAAGCGAAACACTGGTGAGGTGGGAAATGCTGAAAGGAGAGAGAGAGGACAAACAGGAGGAAGAATATGATGGAGGGAAATACACAGGTAGTAACCATAACTGTGAATGTGAATGTGATGAATTCTCCCATAAAATGGAAGTAGATAGCAGAGTGGATCAAAAACCAGAATCCTGCAATATGTTGTTTACAAAAAACAGTCTTGAAGCAGAGAGACACACATAGAGTAAAGGTAAGGGGCTGGAGCAGAATCTATTTTGTTTCATCTGAAGTAAAACAAAAAAGCTGGAGTAGCATTCTGATCTTAGACAAAGTAAAAGTAAAAATAGACATAATTAAAGGAGATAAGGAAGGAAACTACATCTTGCTAAAACATACCATGTATAATGAAGCAATCAAATTAGAAGAGCAAGATATAGTCTACCTGTCATATCTCTGGGGAGGTGAAGAATTCTCCAAACAAGAGATAGAGAGCTTCACTAAATGTAAAATAGGCAATTTTGATCATATTAAATTGAAAAGCTTTTGTACAAACAAAACCAGTGTAACCAAGGTTAGAAAGAAAAGCAGAAAGCTGGGAAAATTTTTTTTTACAGCAAGTGTCTCTGATAAAGGCCTCATTTCTCAAATATATAGAGAACTGAGTTAAATTTATAAGAATACAAGCCATTCCCCCATTGATGAATATCAAAGGATATGAATGGGCAGTTTCAGATGAAGAAATCAAAGATATCTATATGCATATGAGGAAGTGCTCTAAATCACTTTTGATTAGAGAAATGCACATTAAAACAACTCAAGTATCACCTCACACCAATAATATTGGCTAATATGACAAAAAAGGAAAATGATAAATATTGGAGAGAAAAATTGGAACATTAATGAATCGTTTGTGGAGTTGAGAATTGATCCAACCATTCTGGAAAGCAAATGTGGAACTATGTCCAAATGGCACCCAAACTGTGCACACCCTTTAATCTAGAAACACCACTATTAGGTCTGTATTCCAAAGAAATCACAAAAAAAAAGAAAAAGGACCTATGACCTACATGTGCAAAAATATTTATAGCAGCTTTTTTTTTTGTGGTGGCCAAGAATTGGAAATTGCCCATCAATTGGACAATGGCTGAACAAAGTATGGTATGTGAATGTAATGAAATACTATTGTGAACAGACACATTTCAGAAAAAAAATAAAAGAGGAAAGACTTTTACAATGTTTCAAAGTAAAATGTGCAGAAAAATACTGTATACAGTATCAGCAATATTTTGTGATAATCAGCTATGAATGTCTCAGCTTTTCTCAGCAACACAATGATCCAAGACAACTACAAAGGATTCATGAAGGAAAATGCTATCCATACCCAGATAAAGAACTGATGGACTCAGAATGCAATTCGAAGCATATTTTTTTAACTTACTCTTTTTCATCGTATTTTCTTTCCTTTCGATCTGTTTCTTCTTCCACAACTGTGATGAATATGGAAATATGTTTTACATTATAGCATATGTATAAACTATATCAAACTACCTAGCATTTTCTGAAGAGGGCAGGGGAGGGAGGGAGGGAGAAAAATTTAGAACCCAAAATCTTGTGAAAATGAATGCTAAAAAAATTATTGAAATGCAATTGTGGGGAAAATACAACTTAAATCCTGAAAAAAAATAAAAGGGGAAAAAGAAAGCATGTTTTATAGGATAGGGACTAAGTCGCTTAGTCTAACATTCAAGGCCCTCCACAATATGGCCTCAATGTTCCTTTCTAGAATTATTTCTCATTATTCCTTTTCATCAACTTCTCACTTCATTTATTGAAATAAAAGAGATAGTCTCCTTGCTTCCACATGATTTTGTTTTGTGCTTTCTTGTCCCATCATTTACATATGCCATTTTCTATACATGACAATTTCTCCTTTTTTTTTTTTTGTTTTTTTTTTGTGTGGTTTTTTTTTTTGGGGGGGGGGGCTAGGCAATGAGGGTAAGTGACTTGCCCAGGGTCACATAGCTAGTAAGTGTTATGTGTCTGAGGTCAAATTTGAACTCAGGCCCTCCTGAATCCAGTGCTCTATCCACTGCGACACCTAGCTGCCCCCATAAAAGTTATCCTTTGTTACTACAAACACACACACGCACACACACACAGACACACACACACACAAATTCTACCTATTATTGAATGCCTAACTCAGCTGTCTTTTCATCAAAGAAACTTTCACTAACTACACCAGTTGGAATGTTATTCTTCTCCTGAAACCTTATAAAAAATTATCTATTCCATTTATTATGGCACTCTATAAACCATATAATATTTTAAACATTTTTTGTAGGTAGCAAGGCTGTCCCCTACATAACATGAGGTTGTCTTTATGTGGTTCAAAGGGAAGTAGTATTTCTATGTCTAGCCTCTTTTCTCTCGACTCTTCTCCAAGGGAGACTTCAGTTCCTTCCAGGAGGAGAAGCAGTAGGTTGGGGCTTATCTACCTTTCTACCAAAGACAAGTTCTATAAGTAACACCACAGTGGGTAACAAAGAAAACCACTTATTATCATCAGTAGCAAAACAAATCAAAGAAAGCAAATATAGGAAAACATATACCATGCAATTGATACAGAGTACAGATACAATTCAGAGTAAAGGAGCTCTCCTACTGGGAGTGAAGAGAGAGAAAGAAAGAGACAGAGAAGAAAAAGACAGAGACAGAGAGAGACAGAAAGAGAGTTGTAGACTTCACCCAAGTGGAAATTTCCCAGAGTCCCTAATGTAGCAATCTAGGTAGGGACATGATTGGAGATTATCTATTCCTCTCATATCAGTTTGTTTCCAGAGTATTTGTTTTTCCTTCAGCAACCTGAAATAGGATTGGCACCTTCCTTCTTCTCTTTCATTTTCAGAAATGTCTGAAGCTCAAAGAGACTGAAGAAACTTTGAAGAAGGTCTGAAGACTCCTGAGCATGGAGAGAGCAAATTTCTCCTCTCCCTTGTACTCATTCTGTTCTGCCCACCCACATGGCATAGATATCTATCAATGAGGAGAAAACTCTATGCCAATGAACTTTGGGACTTGAGTTATATAAACATTTTATATTCCTCCTATTAGATTAAAATCTTTTGGAGGGCAGGATCATATTTTTTGTTTATTTGTTATCTTTACATTATATATCCTGGTGAATTTCAGTGAGGTTTTGTTCTCGCTCTGGCTAAGAGAAGGCAAAAGCCATCAGAGGTAAGCATTCTTGGTCTAGAGTCTAAGGTTCTAGTGCAAGGAATTATTTCTCTTTAGAGTAATAGTCCCTTGTACAGGGTTCAATACCTGGTATTCATATTGAGTGGGGTATCCTACCCATGCTAGCAAGTTGTTCAACAATGAACCAAACTTTGGCATTTTATACTAGAATATGAGAGAAAGTCAGTCCTTGGGGCTGGGGCTGACTTACTTGATATTTTTTCATATCCCTAGAGCTTAGGATAATGCCTGGCAGAAAGAAAAAATATAATAATTTTTATCTATCTATTGAAATGCATAAAATACGTAAATATTCCTATAAAGAGATTAGCAGTAGATTTCTACAAGACCATGTGTACTTCTTTCTTCAAGCAGAGAGAGAAAAGAAGGAAAAGGATACCTCTACCATAGATTTAGAGCAGGAAAGGTCATTGGAGGTCATCAAGTCCATCCAACCCCCTTATTTTATAAGACAGGAAACTGAGGCTCAGAGAGGACTATCAACAATAACGATGATGAAGATGATCTTGATGATGATACCTAACTTACACAGCACTTTAAAGTTGGAAAAGTGCTTTACAATTATTCTTGTTTTATCATCATAACATCCCTGAAAGTTGCGTGTTATTTTTATCCTTTTGAACAGATGAAGAAGCTGAGGCTTAAAAAGGTTAAATGACTTGCCCAATATCACACAAATAATAAATATATTGAGGTTGGATTTGAATATAGGTCTTCCTGAATCAAAATCTTGCACTCTATCTACTGTACCATCTAACTGCCTCAAAATAATGTGATTTATTCAAGGTCATAGAGGTTTTAAGTAACAGAACCAGAATTTGTCTAGTTATGCCAAATCCATCACCCTTCAAAGTATACCATGTAAAAAAAATAAAAATAAAAAAGGGGCAGGTAGGTGGCGCAGTGGATAGAGCACTGCCCCTGAAGTCAAGGGGACCTGAGTTCAAAACCAGCCTCAGACCAAACACTTGACACTTACTAGCTGTGTGACCCTGAGCAAGTCACTTAACCCCAATTGCCTAAAACTAAAAAAAAACAAAAAATAAAAATAAAAAAAAAAAACAAAGTATGCCATGCTACCTCTTCTGGTAATCCCTGGGGGAAAAAAAAAAAAGAAAAAATGAGAAGTTTCCACTTCTCTACTCAATCCAATGAGAAAGGATCTGGGAGTAAGAACATGAAGCTGCTCCCTCATATAAGAAGAAAGGAAAATGTAAGAGTTTTAGGTAGAGATTGTTTCTCACATGCTACCAATACCCTAGACATTATTACTTCTTTTTGGACAATTTCAATAATGTTCTAATAGGTCATTCTGTCCCAACTCCTTCCCTATTCCAATCCATCCTTCATACCATTGGCGAAATGATTTTAATAAGGTGTAGGTCTGATCATTTCTCTCACTTCATTAACTTCAGTGATTATTACATCTAGTATCAAATACAATTCTTCTATTTGTTATTCAAAGATCTTTACAACCTGGCTACTTATATTTTTATAATCTTCCTACATGTGATCTCCTTGGACATGTTCTATAATCCAGCTATATATTGGGCTATTATTTCTTACACACAATGTTCCATCTTCTGACTCCATTTACTTGTGCTGGCTATTTTTTATTCTTGGAATACTATTCCTCTCCACTTGCACCATTTAGAATCCTTGACTTCCTTCAAGACTCAATTCAAATGCTACCTTCTTTAGGAGGGCCCAATTGTTCCCCTAGTTTCTATTGCCTTCCTTTCTAAGGTTACTTTGCATCTACTCTGGATGTATCTTGACGCTTATTCATATACGTGCCATAGCCAACATTAAAACCTAAATTCCTAGAGAGCAAGAACTGCCTCTATTTTTGTTTTTTATTTTCCTTCCCAGTACTGTTTAGTGCCTGGAACATAGTGCTCAAGAAATTCTGGTTAACTGATTTTTTGATTCTCTTGTCCCCAGTAAGAACAGAAGAGAAATACAGAAAAAGAAGGCCAAGAGTCCAAATTCATAAAATCTGCTGCTTTGAACTAAGTCATCAACTCTGCTCAAAGTACTTTCCACACCTTTGTCTCCTGATCCAAGATAGTACTTAAACCTGAAGTTGTTTCAGTAACTGTGTTTTACTTTTCTTTTCAGTCCATGGAATTCAAGACTTTGTACAGATTCATTTTTATCAATGGAGTCTGGATTTTTAATATATACTTCCTTATTTCCTTAAAGGAGCTTTTACTCCAGGCAAATATTACCTTTCTCCACTGTTTGGGTATTTGCCTAATCACCCTTAGTTAGATCTGCCTCAAGGGTAAAGAAATGATGATTACCTCAAACTAACATAGAAGAATACTGAATGGGTTTTAATAGAAATAATTAACAGGTATCAGAGGCCCTTCTATAGAAAAAAAAATGTGCTTGAAAGATCACAAAGAAGGAAGCAGACAATGAAGAGCAATCCAATTCTCTAATGGTTGCCATTGAAATGATGCTCACTCAAATCCTCTCAAATGAGACCAAAATTTCTGCCAATGCTGTGTTACTACTCTTAAACATGATGAATGTTCCTCTGTTACTGTGGAAGTGAATTTGAGTTTAAATAATCATAGGATATTTAAAGCAGCAAAAGTGACAGAGATAACAGTTGAGGAAGTGGAAACTCACAGAAGTAAAGTGACTTATGAAAAGTCATAGAGGTGTCAAATAAGTAACAGAATCAATATTTGAGATAAGATTATGATATGCAATGACCCTCTAACACAAGGATCTTCCTTTGGGTTGGAATTGGTTAGGTAGATATGAGCTTCCTCAAAATCAAAGGTAGACATTTCTTTTAGTTTGTAGTTGGAATAAATAACTTCTCTTGAAGGTATTATCCTTATTCTGGTATTGCATTGTAATGGGAATTAACATATATATATATGTATATATATATATATATATCCTTTTTATTATTCAGGACTCAGTGCCATTTCTTCTGCAAATTTCAGTTAACTAGAAGGCTATCTTCTGTTAATATTAATTCTCATGTCTAAAATTTGACTCATGAAATTAGGGAACATTGTTTGATATTCTTCAGATAGAAACCAAAGTGGAGTTAAAGTAATTTAGTTATTTCTTAGTCCCCTAGCTAACTGTCAAAAGATTTCCCTGACAATGAGTCTTCTCGGCTATCTTGGTCATATGTAAAGCTTTCCCTTTAATCAGCCTATTTTTTAACCCTCTAAATGGAATTTAATCCATAACCTGACATAGTTTACTTGACATGTTCATTTGATAAAATCTGTTTCATTAGGGTGTATATTAGATTATGGCTATGTTAACTAAGTTTTTTCAACTTTTTATGACATTGAAGGAAGTATACTATCATGAATTTGTCTTTTCTTTAATTTTTATTACCTAAGATGAATGTAGAAGATTGAACTATGTAAAATAATTGTTTCTCTTTAATGCTGATTTAATTTTGCTTCTAAGAAAGTTTCTTAGAATCCTAATATGGATTCAGGTTTTCTCTGAGGCTTGAACCTGTACTTGAAAATAGTAATAAAATCCAGGTTTTTACATCTATAATTTCTGTGATGTGGTGAACCTATTTTGATATCAGTTATCTACCACATAAATTTAGAGAGGAGAGCCAACTCAGGTACATAATCCTGCCTAACTTTGTGCTGCTCCTGAGTCCCAAATTCTTGTGTAACTATATTTAATCTTAGTCCTATTTGTCTCCGTAATGAATTTTTACCCAAGTTCTGCATCTACTTGACTTGGGTTCTGGCTCTGGATACCTATGAATTAGAATAATACATATGGAATCATGTATTTTTCTATTTGTTTATTCCTTTCCTGGGTTGATTCACTGCTCCTCAAAGGAAAAACTAAATAATAATCCTCTGAGGTGTTAGGAACAGAAACATAAATATGGGAGATGTGAAAACTAAAAAGGAGAGACTGAAAAATCCTGGAAAGCAATGCCTCAAAAGAATGTAAGATGTAAAGAGATTAACAAGTAGTTTAAATGATAACATTAGGATTTCATTCATTTTATTAGAAACTGAAATATTTTTCCATGGAGTTCTGATAAAGGATGTGTAGTAAATGGTGAAAATATGTCATTATTTCTACTTCTTTAAGAAAGCAATAGATTATTTAAGAAATTCATGTTTTATTGTTGTTCTTTTAAGGAAGTTTATCTTTCAGTTATTTTTTCTAAAGTAATATTCAAACTTTAATAATACTTACTTGTAGAGTAAACATAGAAATGTAACATATTTTTGGAGATTGAGAAAAGAGAGTGATTTTCTCCAAGCAATTTCCTTTCCAGAAGCATAAATCAAAGGGCAAATATTTTGTTTACAGAGAAGTGCTTTTGTTTTTGTTTTAATGAGACTCTCCACAAGGGAAAAAATGAAGCAATGATGATTCCTACAGTGATTAAAAAATATATCTCTTCATACTCTTCTTAATTGTTTGCTCATTTCTTTCCTCAACAAAAGAAATAACAAACTTCAGGACTTAGTGATTACTAGAAGTTGAACAATTTTAAAAGCTAATTTACCCATAATTTGTGAAGGACAGTACATATTAGAAATTCTTAACTATTCAGAAATTATTTAGAAAAATCAATCATTTGTTGGATTTCATCTTGATATTTGAAATACATCTCCAAATTTACTATTGTACACATAGGCATGTATGTGTGTATATTCTGTATATATGTTCATTTTAATTCAAGTATATAGCACTCATACTTTGTACAAAGCATTGATGACAGAGAACTAGCCACCTAAGTTGACTAAGATTAAATTTAAGAAGTCATTTTATGAATGCTAAGATAAGTCTTAGAGCAATAGGAAAACCCAAATCTAAGTGAAGGACAACTGGCCCTTCTTTAATAGCATAATATAGTAGAAAGACAGAAAACATAGTTGTAAAAGTTGGTTCTGTCACTATGTATGTGACTATGGACCAAAAATTTTACCTCTATAGGCCTCAGCTTTTTTATCTATAAAAAGAGTGAGATGAACTAAATCACCTTTAAGGTCTCAGTTCTGACTGGTTTTTTTTTCCCTCTATCTTCAGCATTAAGCTCAGCACCTGACAAGTAACAGGCAATTAATAAATTCTGGTTGATTGATTGATTGGTTAATTTCCCACAAAGCTCAACCTTTTCTCCTAGGAATATGCAAATTTAGATTCTCCCTGGTGTTTTTTCAAGATATTTCCTAATGTAGCATATTCTGCTAAATTCTCTGTCTTGGGATATGATTTTCTTTCCATTATCTATCACATCTTAACAGCTTTTGAAGCTTCTGCTTTCTCAAGAGCACTGACTTGCAGAACAATATAAAGGACATCTTATGTCAGTTACTACAACTCAGGAAGTTGCCTTCAGGCTCACCCTCCTGGTTGCTGGTTACTGGCTGCTAGTTTAGGAAACAAAATTTTTGGGTAAATTTTAATTTGTTGGGAGAATACCAGTCACAACTGGTCCTAAGATTCTCTCTTAACTTTCTGCTATTCTGCCAAAAATAGGTAACCGATCCCATGTCTACCAACACCCATAAGGCATAGTTACTCTATTGAAAATAAAGTGGATTGTCTTGAATTTCTTCTCTGGTTTTCATTCTTTTTAGGTAAAGGAAAAAAAAAACATTGGTGTTATTTCTCTATAAGTATCTGATCTTATAATTAATGCTAATACTTTAAAAACTATAGTGAGGGCAGAGCCAAGATGGCAGAGTGAAAGCAGTGACTTGCTTGAGCTCTCCCCCAAACCCCTACAAATACCTATAAAAATGACTCTAAACAAATTCTAAAGCAGCAGAACCCACAAAAAGACAGAGAAACAAATTTCCAGCCAAAGACAGCGTGGATGGTTGATCAGAAAGGTATATAGAGGAGGATGGTGAGAGGAGCGCAATTTGGCAGGGGCGCTCAGGCCACAGTGACCCTGAAGCAGGGCTTAGAGGGCTGACTCATGGGCAACTGTGGTGGTTCCCAGACTTCTCAACCTATGAACTTCAAAGACAACTTGGAAAGTGAGTGGGAAAAGTCTGTGATTATAGTGAGAGAGAAGCTAAGTCTCAGCCACAAGTCCCGAGTGCTGTGGCTGCCTCCTGAGCTTCCTGCCCACAGACTGAAGGGGAATCAAGTGGCTGATCAGAGGGGGATTGCAGGGATCTCTTTGCCAGTGCTGAGGTGGGAATCTCTTGCTTTGCCCATGCTTGGATCTGGGTCACAGTTCTGAGGGGTGGTCCTGGGGCAAGTAGAAGGGCTGGTGTGGTGGAGCTTGTTGTGGCAGTGGAGAGGAAACACCTCACCCCTTATCATATTACCTTGGAAGAACTGAAAATGTACAGGTCCCTACAAGCATTCCTGAAAACAGTTGAACAAACCCCTGAAGCTTGGGACAGTACATTCTCTACATTGGAAACAGACTCTTACCTTAACAAAGAGTTTAAAACTCAAGTAATTGGCTGGGATCATGAATAAGCAGCACAAAAAGAGTCAGACTATATTATCTTACTTTGGTGACAAAGAAGGTCAAACCATACAACCAGAAGAAGACAACAAAGTCAAAGCTCCTACATCAAAAGCCTCCAAGAAAAATATGAATCAGTTCCAGGCCTTGTAAGAGTTCAAAAGGGATTTTGAGAAGCAAGTAAGAGAAGTAGAGGAAAAACTGGGAAGAGAAGAGAGTGATGCAAGAAAATCATGAAAAACAAGTTAACAGCTTGCTAAAGGAGACCCAAAAAAATACTGAAGAAAATAACACCTTAAAAAATAGCTTAACCCAAATAGAAAAAGAGGTCCAAAAAGCCAATGAGGAGAAGAATGCTCTAAAAAGCAAAATTGGCCAAATGGAAAAGGAAGTCCAAAAGCTTACTGAAGAAAATACTTCCTTAAAAATTAGAATACAGCAATTGGAAGCTAGTGACTTTATGAGAAATCAAGACACTGTAAAACAAATCCAAAAGAATGAAAAATTAGAAAACAATGTGAAATATCTCATTGGAAAAACAACTGACCTAGAAAATAGATCCAGGAGAGAGAATTTAAAAATTATTGGACTATCTGAAAGCCATGATCAAAAAAAGAGCCTAGACATCATCTTTCAAGAAATGATCAAGGAAAACTGCCCTGATATTTTAGAACCAGAGGACAAAATAGAAATTGAAATAATCCACCAATCTCCTCCTGAAAGAGATCCCCAAAGGAAAACTCCTAGGAATATTGTAGCCAAATTCCAGATTTCCCAGGTCAAGGAAAAAATATTACTAGCAGCCAGAAAGAAACAATTCAAGTATTGTGGAAACTCAATCAGGATAACACAAGATTTAGCAGCTTCCACATTAAGGAAACAGAGGGCATGGAATATAATATTTCAGAGGGCAAAGGAGATAGGATTACAACCAAGAACCAACTACCCAGCAAAATTGGATATAATCCTTCAGGGGAAAAAATGGTCATTCCATGAAAGAGAGGACTTTCAAGCATTTTTGATGAAAAGACCAGAGCTGAATAGAAAATCTGACTTTCAAATACAAGACTCAAGTGGAACATGAAGAGATAAACAGGAAAAAGAAATCATAAGAGACTTATTAAGTTTGAACTGTTTACATTCCTGCATGGAAAGATAATATTTGTAACTCGTGAGACTTTGTCAGTATTAGGGTAGTTGGAGGGAAAAATATATACATATGTATGTATGTTTAAATAGATAGATAGATAGATAGATAGATAGAGGGCACAGGGTGAGTTGAAGATGATGGGGTCACATATGGAGAATAAAATTAAGGGGTGAGAGAGGATTATACTAGGAGAACGAGAAAGGGAGAGGTAGAAAGGTGTAAATTATCTCACCAAAAAAAAAAAAACTGGAAAAAGATGGCTCTTGCAGTGGAGGGGAAATGGGGAAAGGTGAGAGGGAATGAATGAATCTTATTCTCCTAGGATTTGACTTAAGGAGGGAATAATATACATACTCAATTAGGTATGGAACTCAGTCTTGTCCTACAGGAAAATGGGGGGGGGGAAGGGAACAAGAGAGTAGGGGGATGATAGAGAGGAGGGTATATTCGGAAAGGGGGTAATCAGAAGCAAATACTTCTGAGGAGGGACAGGGTCAAAAGAAAGAATAGAATAAATTGGGGGCAGGATAGGATTAAGAGAAATAGAGTTAGTTTTTCACCGCATGTCTACTAGCATAGTGTTTTGCATAACTGCACATGTATAACCTATATTGAGTTGCTTGCCTTTTTAATGGGGGTGGGTGGGGAGGGAGGAAGGGAGAAAATTTGGAACCCAAAGTTTTAAAAACACATGTTTCAAAACAATGTTTTCACATGCAACAGGGAAATAAGAAATATAGGAAATGGGTTACAGAAATCTATCCTGCCCTACAGGAAAATAGAAGGGGGATGGGATAAGAGAAGGCGGGGGGGAGAGATAGAAAGGAAGGCAGACTCGGGAAAGGGGTATTCAGATTGCATGCCATCTTGGGATGCGGGGAGGGGAAGGTGAGGTGAAAATTTAGAACTCAAAATCTTGTGGAAGTAAATGTTGAAAACTAAACATAAATAAATTTATTAATAAAAAACTATACTGAGATTATTTCAAACATATTCTAGTAGTACTATATATCTACTTGAATATTGAGCATTGAATAAGATTTTATGGTGATATGAAGCAACATAACTATACATTCAGAACCACTTAAGAATCCATTATAGTGTGATGGGACACTGCCCCCAAATAGTATATAGGCATGAAGAAATGACTTCAACATTCTCTTCACCATCCTTAGCATCCTTAGCATGATCCTGAAAAATAAATGAGTGTTCAATTTTATATTGTGAAAGGAATTTTAATATGAGCTGTGAAAGTAGAAAACAATTTTCTAACTTTAGGTTGCAACTCAACAGGCATTTTGATTAATATACTAAATACTAAAGAGAAACACTTGGCAAGAAACAAAGAGGACCAGGAAAGAAAAACCTCTCTTTTCACTAATTTCTTCATAGATGCATTAGCAAAATTAAAGGATGTCATGTCTCCAGAGCAGCAAAAACAAAAAGGAGAGGTGGTCAGAGACATCCACCTTCACAAGTATTTTGTTTACTGCTAAGAAACAATGTAATATTAAGGTTCATGCCATTTGTGTACTGAAAATTTGAATGGGAGAAAACATTTTTTAAAGTATTGTTTTCTTTTTTTTAATATCTCAATACCTATCCTATCCATGACATCTTGCACATAGTAATGTGGTAAACATATGCTCATGAGCTTTTATTAGATTCTCTTCCTTATTCTAAATACTGTTTTTATTTTGTTTGTTTGTTTTAGTTTATGAGTTTTTGTTGTTGTTTTATTATTTTGAGATCCTTTCTGAATTCTTAACTGGTGTATTGAGCATGAAATATAAAGGAGTGTCAAGAAGAGCAATCATAAGTTCACTTAAACTGCTCTCTCTAAAATTGCTAATGACTTCTATAATCACCAAATTCAATTTTCTCAACCCTCATTTTCTTTGACCTCTCTGCAAACTATGAAAAAATAACTATTCTTTTGATACACTCTTCTCCCTAGGTTTTCAGGACACCACCTTCTCCTGGTTATCTTCCTAGTTATCAGTCTACTTTGCTGTATCCTCATCAGATCATGCCCTCAAACTGTAGGTGTCCAATAAGGCTCTGTCTTAGGCCCTCTTCTCATAACTCCTATACTACTTCACTTGGAGATCTCATCAACTTCCATGGACTTAATTATCATCTCTACTCTAATGGTTCTCAAATCTACCTATTTTGCCCTAACCTCTCAGCTAATCTCCAGTGTCACATCACCGATTGCCTTTCAGACATCTCAAACTGAATGCCCAGTAGACAACTTTAGAAAATTTCAAAAACTATAATCATCTTTCCCCCTAAAGTACCCTCCCTCTCCACATTTCTCTATTTCTATTCTACTATCCTCCTAGTCCTATAGACAAGAAACCTGGGCATTATCTTCAGCTCCTCATCTTTTTGCCAAGACCTATTGATTTCATCTTTGCAACATCTCTTGAATATTTCCTCTTCTTTGATATTGTGGTCTTGTGTAGGTCCCTATCACCACACCTTTCAACTATTACAATAGCCTTCTCTTGGGTCTGCCTGTCTCAACACTCTCCCTATTCTAATCTATCCTGCATTCATCCACCAACATGATATTCCCAAAGCACAAATCTGATTATGTCACCCCTTCCACTCAAATTCCAGTGGCTTCCTATCAACTCATGGATCAAATACGAAATCCTTACTTTTATGTCTGAAGCCTCCATTACACCCCAGCAATTTTGAAGTTTTATACCAAACTTCCTTCCATGTACTTTTCAATCCAGTTACACTGACCTTGCTTTCCCCGACAAAGACACTCCATCTCAGCTCCAGGTATTTTTCTCTGGATATTTCTAATACCTGGAATATTCCTCCTCCTCATTTCTGCCTTCTGACTTCCCTTGTTTCTTTCAAGTCCTAACTAAAACCTCATCTTTATAGGGATCCCTTCTCAACTGCTCAATTCTACTGCTTTTCCTCTTGTAATTATTCTCCATGTAGCCTTCATATAGGTTGTATGTAAATATTTGTTGGATTATTGTCTTTCACATAGATTGTAAGTTCCTTGAGGGCAAGCAGCTGTCTTTTGCCTTGAAATACCTGGTACATAGTAAGCATTTAATATATACTTACTGATTGACTGACTAACTGACTGTGGTGCATCTCATTCCAGGATATGAGTCAAAGGTGGTGAGAAGAGAAAAAAAGGCATCCAAATTGGATTAAATTCCTTCCTTTTGCTATTTAGACTGCAAAAGAGATTAAAAGTAAACATGAAATCTAAAATTATTTAAAAATCTATCATATTGTACAGTTGAAATAACACTTGCTCTAGAATCAAAGGATGTAGGTTTGGATCCCATATATAGCACTTACTGCTTGTGTGACCCTGTGTAAGTCATTTAACTTCTTTGGCCTTAATTTCCTCAGTTGTAAAAGAAAAAAAAAAGATGGAGTTGGACCAGAATGCTTAGGAGATCGCTTCTAAGTCTGATTCTATATAGAGGACAAGTAGGCTTGTTTCATGCAGCTGTAGGAAATAGAAATAGGATCATAGTTGAATGTTTCATAAAATAGATTTCAGTATAATATTTAAAAGTACTTACTAACAAGTAGGGTTCCAATGATAGAATGGATTACCTAATTAGAGAATGAATCCTTTATCACCGATAGTATGCAAAATTAGGTTAGATAACCATCAGTGGGTGATGGTGGGAGAAAAGATTTCTATAGTGTATCAGAAGGTTAGACTTCTTGAGTTCTTTCAAACAGGGATAGGCTAAAGGGCTCATAGAGATTCGATACAAGTGTTGTATTAGAAAGGGCTACTCTTTTAAAGTAAAGTAGTCTATGTTTTGCTATTACTTTGGCACTAATTCACTTTGAAATATAATGCAAGTCATGCTCTCATTTGCCTCATCTATGAAATGCAGATAATAATCTACAAACTTATGAATTGTGTTAATGATCTTTACATTTCAGACCCATTACCATGTTTGATCTTGCAACAAGGCCAAAATGATCTATATGACTAAATTTTGACAAATTTAATATGCCATTAACATGTAAATATTATTATAATTATAAACTGTATTGATCTTAATATTGAGATGATAATTAAATTTTAATGATTTCCATAACAGGAGAATGCTCATTGAAATCCTTAGTCTGTTACCTCTTCTGATGATTTTCTTTCTGTTTACAGAAAAATTATGTGTTTCATTTGCTATTTACAGTGTTATCTTAAAATGCTTATGTAACTAAGAAGCAGACTGAATGCTATTCCTTTCTATTCACTTATGGTGACAAGAGTGCAGTTTGATTGGTATGTCCAATGCAATATTCATCTGTGGTTCTTAGGGCCTAAATAACCTCATATTGCTTTGGCATGATCACTTCT
The DNA here is from genome assembly GCF_900497805.2 of Vombatus ursinus. Classification (NCBI taxonomy): domain Eukaryota; kingdom Metazoa; phylum Chordata; class Mammalia; order Diprotodontia; family Vombatidae; genus Vombatus; species Vombatus ursinus. The sequence goes on from NW_020954619.1 coordinate 29,159,380, forward strand.
CTAAATGTCAGCTCTATTAATTTTGTGATATATTTTCTGTGGCATTATGGGGCATATTATCTTTATGAATTAGCATTCTTTCTTTTTATTCCAAAACAAAATTTCTCTTCATGAATATTTTGTATTGATGTTTCATATCTTATAGTGAAATTTACATTTATTAATCCACTCTTGATTACATCCCCTCCCTTTGTTCTAAGGTGTTTACCCCCTGGACTATTCAATTTTGGTTTAATTCAACAAACATTTATCAAGTGCCTACTATATGCCTACTATATTTAAGGGACTATAATGCAAATATAAAAGCAAAGAGCTCTGATCTTAAAAATTTTAAATTCCCTCACTCATCTTCAAACTTCCCAAATACTCAGCTGTGCAATGATAGAACCATTTTTGATTTTCATCCCTTATAGCCCATCACTTACAAAGTCTTCTTATCTGCTCTACCTCTAGAAGGCAATAATCATTTGTCAATCTTTTATCATGTACTAGGCACTATATAAGGGAAACAAATATAAGTAAAAAGACTTGCCCTCAAGGGTATTACATTCTAACAGGTGAAGTTAACAAACAGAAAATTATAGAATTTGGGAGAAGGGAGATACCTCTTAAGCAGCAAAGTATTAAAGTCCAGAAAGTCAGAAACAAAGATGTCTGGAGAATGAAGCTTAGGTGACCTAATTCCCTTCCCAAAATGGAAGCCCTGGGAGGAGCTCACCAATGAGAGAAAGCACAAAGGTTCATGTGACCAACAAGATGGAAGAATACAAACTCTCTCCAATCTTCACAATCTTTCAAATCTCTCCAAATTAGGAATAATGCACAAAAAGATAAAGCAATGTCAACTGTCTCCATAAAAAAAATAAGAAGCATGCATGCTTGAAAAGATTTAACAATGAACTTTCAGAAATATATACATACATATATATCCCTAATTTTAACATTTATCAATTTCTGAGTTATAAATGTTCATACTGAAAATTTAGCAATCAAGTCTCAGAAGTCAGCACAAGTTGAGTACACCATACCACTACAAAAACTCCAAAAAGGTGAAAACCTGATAAACTAACAGAACATAAGTCTATTCCCTTACTTCTCACTTGCTGACTCAACAACTGTTCCATCATCAAGCTCTGTATTTTGGCAGGGCTGTGTGAGCCAATCCATGGGGGCAAAAGAACTCAAATCTTGGTTCTATAACCTTCCAGTGCCATGAGAAAACAAAAATCAGAAGTTTACTCCGTCTGGAAGAACAACTGAGCTCTATATTACAAGAGTACTCAGCAAGACAACTGAGGAACAGAGGTAACTGGAGCAGGATGAATATGCTTGTAGAATAAATTGTGGTTCAATAAGCCTCAGGAAAAGTGAACTAGCATCCATCTGGGACCAGTTTTGTCACCCTCAGCAATTGTTTGCAACACATACCACAGCTGCTGAAATAAGAATTGCCCTGTGTAGGAAGTTTCAGGCAGCTTTGAGATCTAAACCCTAAGGCAACCACAAACAAAAGCAATGGGTCAGAATGTGAGTTATAGGAGAGTATAAGTAAAAAACACTGAAATTACCGATATCCTCAAGTTGAAGAAAACTTAGAGAATTTTAAGCCAACGGGGAGATATTTATAACAAAAGCTAACATGACTACATCATCCTAAGTGAGTCCAGACTTCTATGAATAAATACTGCAAGACAAAGGAAAATGAATCAATACCTGATAAATTCCCAAAACATCATGGAACAAAAACAAGAGGTTCCCAAATGATTTAAAAGAGAAATAAGTCTGGTGAAAGTAGGATTTATGACCACCACAATAAAAACAATCAACAGGAAAAAAATGCAAAACAAAGCAGCAACAACAACAACAACAAAAAATAACTTTGAAAACACTGTGACAAACCTCACCAAATAAAGAAAAGAGAACAACTGATTGAAAATGATAATGTTCAAGGGGCAGAGCCAAGGTGTCATAGGGAAAGCAGTGACTTGCTTGAGATCTCCCTCAAACCCCTCCAAATACCTATAAAAATGATTCTAAACAAATTCTAAAGCAGCAGAACCCACAAAAAAACAGAATAAAACAAATTTCCAGCCCAAGACAACCTGGATGGCTGATCAGAAAGGTATATCACGCCGGGCAGGGAGAGGAGCACAGTTTGGCATTGGCATGCAGGCCACAGAGAACCTGAAGCAGGCCTCAGAGGACTGAATCACAGGCAGCTGTGGCAGTTTCCAGACTTCTCAACCCATGAACACCAAAGACAACTTAGAAGGTCAGAGGGAGAAGTCTGTGACTACAGTGAGAGAAGGAGCTAGGTCTCAGCTGCCCCCGGGCAGCAGCTGCCTCTTGAGCTTCTGATCCACACACTGAGGGGAAATCGAGTGGCTGATCAGAGGGGGACTGCAAGGATCTCTTTGCCAGTGCTGAGGCAGGAATCTCTTACTTTGCCCATGCTTGGATCTGGCTCACAGTTCTGAGGGGCAGTCCTGGGGTGAAGAGGAGTGCTGGTGTGGTGGAGCTTGTTGTGGCAGTGGAGAGGAAACACCTCGCCCCTTATCATAGCACCTTGGAAGAACTGAAAATGTACAGGTCCCTACAAGTATCCCTGAAAACAGCTATACAAACCTCCAAAGCTTGGGATAGTACATTCTCTACATTGGAAGCAAACTCTTACCTTAACAAAGAGTTTAAAACTCAAGTAATTGGATGGGATCATGAGCAAGCAGCACAAAAAGAGTCAGACTATATTATCTTACTTTGGTGACAAAGATCAAAACATACAACCAGAAGAAGAAAACAAAGTCAAAGCTCTACATCCAAAACCTCCAAAAAAAAATATGAATCAGTCCCAGGCCTTGGAAGAGCTCAAAAGGGATTTTGAGAAGCAAGTAACAGAAGTAGAGGAAAAACTGGGAAGAGGAAAGAGAGTGATGCAAGAAAATCATGAAAATCAAGTTAACACTTTGCTAAAGGAAACCTAAAAAAATACTGAAGAAAATACCTTAAAAAAATAGCCTAACCCAAATGGAAAAAGAAGTCCAAAAAGCCAATGAAAAGAAGAAGGCCCTAAAAAGCAAAATGGGCTAAATGGAAAAGGAAGTCCAAAAGCTTACTGAAGAAAATACTTCCTTAAAAATTAGAATATAGCAATTGGAAGCTAGCGACTTTATGAGAAATCAAGACACTGTAAAACAAATCCAAAAGAATGAAAAATTAGAAAACAATGTGAAATATCTCATTGGAAAAACAACTGACCTGGAAAATAGATCCAGGAGAGAGAATTTAAAAATTATTGGACTATCTGAAAGCCATGATCAAAAAAAGAGCCTAGACATCATCTTTCAAGAAATGATCAAGGAAAACTGCCCTCACATTTTAGAACCAGAGGTCATAATAGAAATTGAATGAATCCACCAATCTCCTCCTGAAAGAGATCCCCAAAGGAAAACTCCTCGGAATGTTGTAGCCAAATTCCAGAGTTCCCACGTCAAAGAGAAAATATTACTAGCAGCCAGAAAGAAACAATTCAAATATTCTGGAAACACAATCAGGATAACACAAGATTTAGCAGCTTCTACATTAAGGGACTTCAGGGCATGGAATATAATATTCCAGAGGGCAAAGGAGATAGGATTACAACCAAGAATCACCTACCCAACAAAACTGAGTACAATTCTTCAGGGGGAAAAATGGTCATTCAGTGAAATAGAGGACTTTCAAGCATTCTTGATGAAAAGACCAGAGCTGAATAGAAAGTTTGACTTTCTAATACAAGGCTCAAGTGAAACATGAAGAGGTAAACAGGAAAGAGAAACCATAAAAGACTTATTAAGGTTGAACTGTTTACATTCTTTCATGGAAAGATGATATTTGTAACTCATGAGACCTTTGTCAGTATTAGGGTAGTTGGAGGGAAAAAATTATATGTATGTATATGGATAGATAGATAGATAGATAGATAGATAGATAGATATAGGGCACAGGGTGAGTTGAAGATGAAGGGGTGATATCTGGAGAATAAAAATAGGGAGTGAGAGAGGATTATATAGAGAGAAGGAGAAAGGGAGAGGTAGAACAGGGAAAATTATCTCACAAAAAAACAGAAAAGAAAAGGCTCTTACAGTGAAGGGGAAATGGGGGAAGGTGAGAGGGAATGAGTGAATCTTATTCTCACAGGATTTGACTTAAGGAGGGAATAACATACATACTCAAATGGGTATGGAAATTTGTCTTACCCTACAGGAAAATAGGAGGGGAAGGGGACAAGAGAGTAGGGGAATGATAGAGAGGAGGGCAGATTAGGAAAGGGGGTAACCAGAAGCAAGTAATTCTGAAAAGGCCAGGGTCAAAAGAAAGAATAGAATAAATGGGGGGGGAGGACAGGATTAAGGAAAATAGAGTTAGTTTTTCGCAGCATGTCCACTATGGAAGTGTTTTGCTTAACTGCACATGTATAGCCTATATTGAGTTGCTTGCCTTTTCAATGAGGGTGGGTGGGGAGGGAGGAAGGGAGAAAATTTGGAACCCAAAGTTTTAAAAACACATGTTTAAAAAAATGTTTTCACATGCAACTGGGAAATAAGAAATACAGGAAATGGGTTACAGAAATCTATCCTGCCCTACAGGAAAATAGAAAGGGAAGGGGATAAGAGAAGGGGGGAAGAAATAGAAGGGAAGGCAGACTAGGGAAAAGGGTATTCAGAATGCATGCCATCTTGCTGTGGGGGGAGGGGTGAGATGGGGTGAAAATTTGGAACTCAAAATCTTGTGGAAGTAAATGCTGAAAACTAAAACTAAATAAACTTATTAATTTTTTAAAAAAATAAAAAAAAGTAAATGATAATGTTCCCCCTAAAGGGAAATCAGTATTTTTATGGGAATAAATTATAAAATGAAAGGTTCATTTAAAATAAAAGTGGGGAAGAAAAAGATAGAAGGCATTATGTGAGGTACCCTAATCAAGTCAAAGGCTAGGAAACAAAAAGAATCATTTAATAAAAATAAAATATTTTATAAAAAATAATATAAATCTTAAGGAATAAAAGGGCCTATAGGATAACAGGCAAGTAGACAAAGGGAAGGACTGAAACAGGGATAAGGGGGAAATATTTCAAGTTTTGAGGATATCTATCAGCAGAATGCTCCTATGGGGAACTGAGGTATTCTATAAATGGAGGTATGGACCTTAGAATGACTATAATCAGTGTGGAACACAGATGTGAAACTAATGTCAATATTAAACATATGTTCTTAGTGTCTTAGACTATAAATTCATAAAGAAAAAATTAAATGAATTATGAGATGTAGTACAACAGTGACAAGAGATTATAATGTCTCTCTGTATTAGATCTAATAGAAAGGTAAATGGAAAAAATAGAATTGTAAAAAATTACTAGAGAATTTGGACTAATTTCTACCTATATGTAGATACAGATGATAGAGATAGAAATTGATCTAGATGCTCAATAAATATGTATGTGGATATAGATATAGATATTTCGCAGAACCACACAGAATTTTAATAAAAATTGACAGTGTATTAGGGCACCGAAATATTTCAAAGTATAAAGGGCAAAAATTGTAAACATACCCTTTATAACCTAATAAAATAGTAATGAAATCATGGAATAAAAACAAAAGAGACTGAACAAATTGGAGACAAAAAAGAGTTGGTTAAACAGCAAATCATAGAAACAAAGGCTATGTGAAAATAAATGATAATTATGACCTTACATACCATGATTTTTGGGATATATATAACTAAAGTAATCCTTAGGGAAGAAATTTATGCCTACCAACTTGTGTTAACAAAATAAAATAGAGGGGATTAATGAACTTAATATACAGGTTGGTTTTTTTTTTTTGTTCTGTTTTGTTTTGTTTTACACCACTTATTTCATTTATTTAGAAGGATGTTATTTATTTTTTTGGCTTTCTTTTTTTATTAATTTATTTTGATTTATCAATAATCATTTCCATATGCTTTTGAGTTTAAAATTTTTCTCCCCTTCCCTCCCTACAACCCTCCCCAAGACAGCACATAGTCTGACATAGGCTATACATTTACATTCATATTAAACATATTTTCACATTAGTGATGTTGTAAGTAAAACTTAAAACCAATAGGAGGAACCATCAGAAAGAGGAAACAAAACTCAACAGAAGAGAAAAAAAAACAACAATTCGGCTTTCTTTGGGTGTGGATAGCATTTTCCATCACAAGGCCTCTGGAGATGTCTTAGATTCTAGTATTGCTAGGAAGGGTTAAGTTTATCAATATTAGTCATCCCACAATGTGACTGTTATTCTGTACAACATTCTCTTGGTTCTTCTCACTTCACTCAGCATCAGACTATACAAGTCTTTCCTGGTTTTTCTGAACTCAGCCTGTTCATCATTTCTGATAGCACAATAATATTCCATCACATTCATATACCACAACTTGCTCAGCCGTTCCCCAATTGATGGGCATCCTCTCAATTTCCAATTCTTTGCCACCACAAAAAGAGCTGCTATGAATATTTTTGTACATGTAGGTCCTTTCTCCATTTGTGTGATCTCTTTGGGATATAGCCCTAGAAGTGCTATTGCTGGGTCAAAGGGTATGCACATTTTTATAGCCTTTTGGGCATAGTTCCAAATTGCTCTCCAAAACAGTTGGATCATTTCACAACTCCACCAACAATGCATTAGTACTCCAATTTTCCCACATCTTCTCCCACATTTATCATTTTCCTGTTTTGTCATGTTGGACATTCTGATAGGTGTGATGTGGTACCTCAGGGTTGTTTTGATTTGCATTTCTCTAATCAATAGTGATTTAGAGCATTTTTTCATATGACTATAGATGGTTTTAATTTCTTCACCTGAGAACTATCTGTTCATATCCTTTGGCCATTTATCAATTGGGGAATGGCTTGTATTCTTATAAATTTGACTTAATTCTCTATATATTTTAGAAATGAGGCATTTATCAGAAAGACTGGTTGTAAAAATTCTTTCCCAATTTTCTACCTTCCTTCTAATCTTAGTTGCATTGGCTTTGTTTGTGCAAAAACTTTTCAATTTAATGTAATCAAAATTATCTATTTTGCTTGTCGTAATGTTCTCTATCTCCTGTTTGGTCATGAATTCTTCTGTTCTTCATGAATCTGACAGGTAAACTATTCCTTGCTCTCTGTTTGCTTATAGTATCAGCCTTTATTTCTAAATCATGTACCCATTTTGACTTTATTTTGGTATATGGTGTTACATTTTGGTACGTGCCTAGTTTCTGCCATACTCTTTTCCAGTTTTCCCAGGAGTTTTTTTTTTCAAAGAGCGGGTTCTTATCCCAGAAGCTGGGGTCTTTGGATTTATCATATAATATATTACTATAGTCATTGACTACTGTGTTTTGCATACTTAACCTGTTCCACTGATCCACCACTCTATTTTTTAGCCAGTACCAAGCAGTTTTGATGATTGCTGCTTTATAATACAATTTAAGATCTGGAATGGCTAGGCCACCTTCCCCTGCATTTCTTTTTATTAGTTCTCTTGATATTCTGGACCTTTTGTTCTTCCAAATGAATCTTGTTATTATTTTTTCTAACTCTATAAAATAATTTTTTGGTAGTTTGATTGGTATAGCACTGAATAAATAAATTAGCTTAGGTAGAATTGTCATTTTTATTATATTAGCTCGGCCTACCCATGAGCAACTGATGCTTTTCCATTTATTTAGAGCAGACTTTATTTGCGTGAAAAATGTTTTGTAATTGTGTTCATAGAGTTCTTGGGTTTGTTTCAGGAGGTAGACTCCTAAATATTTTATAATGTTTACAGTAAGTTTAAATGGAATTTCTGTTTCTATTTCTTGCTGTTGGGCTTTGTTGGTAATATATAGAAATGCCAATGATTTATGTGGGTTTATTTTATAGCCTGCAACTTTGCTAAAGTTGTTTATTATTTCAAGTAATTTTTTACTTGATTCTCTGTGATTCTCTAAGTATAACATCATGTCACCTGCAAAGAGTGATAGCTTTGTTTCTTCTTTGCCTATTCTAATGCCTTCAATTTCTTTTTCTTCTCTTATTGCTAAAGTTAACATTTCCAGTATGATGTTGAATAACAGTGGTGATAACGGACGTCCTTGTTTCACCTCCGATCTTATTGGAAATTCTTCTAGCTTGTCCCCATTACATATTATGCTTGCTGAAGGTTTTAGATAGATGCTATGTATTATTTTAAGGAAGACTCCATTTCTTCTTATACTCTGTAGTGTTTTTAATAGGAATGGGTGTTGTATTTTGTCAAAAGCTTTTTCTGCATCTATTGAAATGATCATGTGGTTTCTGTTAGTTTTTGTGTTGATATGATGGATTATGCTGATAGTTTCCTTTATACTGAACCAGCCTTGCATTCTTGGTATAAATCCTGCCTGGTCATAGTGTATTATTTGTGTGATAAGTTGCTGTAATCTATTTGCTAATATTTTGTTTAAAAATTTTTCGTCTATATTCATTAGAGAAATTGGTCCATTATTTTCTTTCTCTGTTTTGACTCTTCCTGGTTTAGGTATCAGTGCCATATTTGTATCATAAAAAGAATTTGGTAACTTCTTTACCTATTTTACCAAATAATCCATATAGTATTGGAATTAATTGTTCTTTAAATGTTTGACAGAATTCGCATGTAAATCCATCTGGCCCTGGAGAATTTTTTCCTAGGGAGTTCATCAATGACTTGTTCAATTTCTTTTTCCAAGATGGGGTTATTTAAGTATTTTACTTCCTCTTCTGTTAATCTGGGCAATTTATATTTTTGTAAATATATATCCATTTCACCAAGATTGTCATATTTATTGGCATATAGCTGGGCAAAATAATTCCTAAATGTTGTTTTAATTTCCTCTTCCTTGGTGGTAATTTCACCCTTTTCATTCTTGGTACTAGTAATTTGGTTTTCTTCTTTCTTTTTTTTAATTAGATTAACCAAAAGTTTATCTATTTTGTTGGTTTTTTCATAAAACCAGCTCTTAGTTTTATTTATGAATTCAATAGTTTTCTTAATTTCAATTTTATTAATTTTTCCTTTGGTTTTCAATATTTCCAATTTGGTGTTTAATTGACCATTTTTAATTTGTTCTTTTTCTAGTTTTTTTTAGTTGTATGCCCAATTCATTGATCTCCTCTTTTTCTATTTTATTTGTGTAAGCACTTAGAGATATAAAACTTCCCCTAAGAACTGCTTTTACTGCATCCCATAAGTTTTGGTATGTTGTTTCATTATTGTCATTCTCTTGAATGAAATTGTTGATTGTTTCTATGATTTGTTGTTTGACCCAATCATTTTTTTAGGATTAGATTATTTAGTTTCCAACTATTTTTAGTCTATCTTTTCATGGCCCTTTATTACATATAATTTTTATTGCATCATGATCTGCAAAGGACGCATTTAATATTTCTGCCTTTCTGTATTGGATTGTGAGGTTTTTATGCCCTAGTACATGGTCAATTATTGTGTATGTGCCATGTACCACTGAGAAACAAGTATATTCCTTTCTATCCACATTCAGTTTTCTCCACTGGTCTATCATACTTAACTTTTCTAATGTTCTATTCACCTTCTTAACTTCTTTCTTGTTTATTTTGTGGTTAAATTTATCTAGTTCAGAGAGTGGGGGGTTGAGGTCCCCCACTAGTATAGTTTTGCTGTCTATTTCTTCCTGTAACTCCCTGAACTTCTCTCAGAATCTGGATGCTATACCATTTGGTGCATATGTGTTTAGTAATGCCTTTAGCAGAATGTAGTTTCCTTCCTTATCTCTTTTGATAAGATCTATTTTTGCTTTTGCTTTGTCTGAGATCAGGATTGCTACCCCTGCTTTTTTTTTTTTTACTTCAGCTGAAGCATAATATATTTTGCTCCAGCCTTTTACCTTTACCCTGTATGTGTCACTCTTTTTCAAATATGTTTCCTGTAAACAGCATATTATAGGATTATGGTTTTTAATCCAATCCACTATACACTTCCATTTTATGGGAGAGTTCATCTCATTCACATTTACAGTTATAATTACTATCTGTGTCTTTTTCTCTATCCTTTCCCACCCATTTATGCTTTTCTTTCTCCTTTCTCCTTCCCCCCCCCTAGTGTTTTACTTCTGACCAATGCCTCCTTCAGTCCCACCTTCCTTCTATTATCCCTTTTCCTTTTCTTCTCCTTTACCCTTTCTGCTTCTTCCCTCCCTTCTATCCCCCCTCCCTTTTCTTTCCCCTTTCCCCTCCTACTACCTATAGTGCAAGTTAGATTTCTATACCTAACTGGTTAGATTGTTTTTTTAATTTAAAATGCAACATATAAAAATAGAAAATAAGCCAAAAAATAAATGTTGAAAATTAAGAGAAAATGTAGATAAACTGTAAAGAAAAGCCCTATAGAAATTACAAATCATATTAAAAACTGATTCTTTAAAAAGACTTAAAATTGAGGCAGCTAGGTAGTTCAGTGGATAGGGCTCAGGCCTTGGAGTCAGGAGGAACTGAATTCAAATTTGACCTCAGACACTTGACACTTACAAGCTGTGTGACCACAGGAAGTCACTTAAGCCTCATTGCCTCACCAAAAAGCAAAAAAAAAATGCTTAAGACTAATAAACATTTTGTTTAATCTGTTTAAAAAGAAGGGAACAGAAAATCAAAACAAATTAAATAATAAAAGAACAGCTTTGAAATCACAACAGAACCAAAAGTAATTAAACAAAACAACTTTCTACATGCAGTTATGTGTTACCAAAACTGAGATCACAAAATAAACAGAGGAATACCTTCAAAAATACTTTTAAAAAATCAAAAGAACAAATAGATATTTTAAATAACCTTATCACAAAGTTGAAAAAAAAGGAATTATTTTAAAAAGAAGCATAAGAAGGGGTTGGAGGGTAACACTTGGGTCCTGATGGAATCACTGAACAATTCTATCAATTTGAAGGAACAATACCAATACCAATACTTTACAAATTATTCTCAAAAATTGAAGGAAAAAAAAACACCCAACCAGATTCCCTTTGAGAGAAATATAATCCTAGTTCCTAAAACATAAGAATGGTTAAGACATAGAAAGAAAACTAAAGACTAATTTCATTAATAAATACTGATTTAAATATTTTAAATAGCATTCTGTTAAAAACACTAATGCTGTTTCTCTAAGAAATCATTCATCATGATCAGGTTAATTCATATCAGGTATACAAGTAATAGCAAACTGATCAACATAATTAAGCATATTAAAAGAACAAACATCCAAAACCATAATTATTTCAATAATTGCAAGGAAAAAAAATCTTTTGACAAAGAAAAGAAAGCAGAGACAGATGAATGTTCCAAGGTGAGAAGGTGCTAATGCTTGGGGAAGTTCCAAGATGAGACTAAAGCTAATACATGGTGTTGAAGTTCATAATAATGTTTAAAGAACAGATTAGAAAGGAATGGAGACTGGATAGCCTGAATCCTTCCCTCAAAAGGAGGATGCTAGAGGAACTCCCCAAGGAGACTGGAATAATGGTGAAATGTTCTAGGGTAAATTTTGCACCATCTTTTAAATCTACATCCTTCTCTCTATTCAAAAATCTCTACCCTAAGTCAAGCTTTAATCACCTCACATCCTGTCTTTTACAAAATAATTCATGTTACTGCTTTCAGTATTGCCCCTTTTCAAAATAAGTTCTACACAACTGACAAAATTCCAAGAATAAAACATGTTTAAACATATGCTCTACATCTTCCTCTGCTCACAACTTTTTACTGGTTCCCTATTGCCTCTAGGATAAAATTTAAACTCCTTTGCCTGACAACTGAAGCTCTTTACAATCCACTTTCTTCCTGCCATTCCACACAATTTGATGCTATTCATCTTAGTGCATTATATGGTCCAGGAAAATTGGGTTACAATTGTTCACTAAAGGGGAAATTGCATTTCTCGTCACCATGTCTTTGCACAGATGGTTCTCCATGCATGGACTATGATACCCTTTTTCAACTCTGTCTCTTATAATAGTTTCTTTTCTTTGTTGTTTTATTGAAGTATTTTGTTTTTACATTACAAGCAGTGCTCATTATTCAACTTGAGAAGTTTCCTGTTACAAAATAAAACACAGCGACCTCAACTGAAATTGCAAGAAATATTTCAGATTTGCAATACCCCTCCTATGTCTCTATTAAAAATAACAAAAATCTATATTCTCTCTTCTTACCACCTACCATATTAAAAAAAGAAAAGGACACATTTCATGAAAAAAAATAGTCTGTCAAGCAAATCACATCCACTCAAAAATGTAGCAGCTCTTTTTGTAGTGGTAAAACAAACAAACAAACAAACCAACTGAAATTATGGAGATCCCTATCAATTGAACAATGCCTAGAGAAGTTGTGGTCTATGAATGTGATTGAGTGCTACTGTACTGTAAGAAATGAGAAAATAGATGAGTCTTAGATTACCATCAGTGAAAAAGCCACATTGAATACAATATGAAGGCTTATATAAAATATAAAATCAGTTTATGTGTATTTACTATATTTACTAATTAATTCATATTAATAACTTTTTAAGTATCTCAGAATGCTAACACAAAGAAGTTTACTACTTTATAATGAAATGTCAGGTTTGTTTTTTTCTCCCAAAAAAGAATACCAAATAAACAATAAGTAGTACTTAGAGCAGTGGCCTAGAAATCAATGACATTGTCAACTCCTATGTGAGGGAACTCCCTTTGCCAATATAGGGAAGCATCTTTTCTGAAAATTCTAGTATAAGAGGATTGACAAAAGCACTGAAAGATTGGCTATCTTGCCCATGGACACCTGTACAATATATGTCAGCCAGTATTCAAAAGCAGGTCTTTTTTGGACTGAAGACCAGATCTCTGTCTACTACAGTAGTAGCAAACTCAGACAGAAATGGATTTCTGTAGGCTGCATATTGACTTAGAAACCTACAAAGTAACATTATCTATATTGAATTGTATTTTTTACATCTAATTTGTTAAATACCTACTTTCTCATGGTTTTTCCCTTTTGTTCTGATTCTTCTTTCACAACATGGCTAATGTGGAAATATGTTTAACATGATTGCACATGGATAACCTATGTCAAATTGCTTGCCATATTGGGGAGGAGGGAGAGGAAAGAGGGAGGAAGAAAAATTTGGAACTCAAAATCTTATAAAAATGAATGTTGAAAACTATCTTTACATGTAATTGGAAAAATAAAGTATTTACAAAAAAGGCCTATGTTTTAATCTGATTCAGGCTTCATTTTGGAATTTTGGACTTACTGCCCATGGGCTGGGAGATTGATACCATGCTGTCTCAATTGGAGATAGTGAGTACTCCATAAGTGCTTTTGTTATTAATTATTAGAATGATCACAGCAATGGTGGTGATGATGATGTGGATGATTGATGATGATGATGATGATGATTATAAGAGTCCAGTAAAGTCGGATTCAATGCGACATTTCTTATACTATCTAGTCCCAAATTAGCAATGTTCTCATATATGTAGAGATTAGAATAGGAAGAGATTTAGATAAGTTATTAACAGAATGATTTTTAAATTCAAATATGTACAGATAAAAATATTTCAACTATACTAATTGTCCTGACATACATTTTCAGGTGTGGAAAGTTAGACTGGAAATAGCCTTAGAAAACTAAGTTCTACTCCCACAGTTTTCTGATTAACAATCTGAAGTTCAAAGAATAGATTTTGTCCATGCTTACAGAGGCACTAACAGATCCAAGATTCAATCTCATTTCCTTTGACTCCAAATAATATGATTTTACCCCCAAATCACATATTTCCTCATCTAAAAATAAATAAAATGAAACCAGAGACATTAACTAATTACCCAAGCTCACACAGATAATTAAATAGAAGAGTTGGTATGATTCTGTTTATTCCAAGGTGAAGTCTTTATGCATTGCCTCATAACTTCTCTGTATAAACACTCATTTTACTTTTGTATCCATGCATTTTGCATTCTGTTGCAGAAAGAAATGTATATAGACTCTACTTATTAATATTCTACCTCCACAAAATATCTCCTTCTGTCTGCTGATAAAATCAACACTTTAGTTAAAACCCTCATTATGCATCAGCTGGATTATTACAACAACCCAATTAGTAGATGAAATCATTGTTTCTATCCTTACTCTTATCTAATATATCCTCAGTATAGTTGCTAGAATGTTCTAAAGACAGAGGCTTGACCATACAACTCAAATCCTCAAGAAATTTCAGTGGCTTCCTATTGTCTCTAGTTCTAGGATATAACACAAACTCCTGAGTTTGATGTTTAAAGTCTTTCAGATTGTCTTTAGAAGACCCTTTCCAGTTGTATGCTGTATTACTCCCCTGTCTATACTTTATGTTATATTCACACTATTCTGTTTATATTTCCCCAAAATTGATGTTTCATCTTCCAAATCTATTTTGCATAGTCTTTCTGACATAGGTTGAATGCACTTTCCTTCACATTTGCCTCTTCTAATCCTTAGCTTCCTTTGAATTAAATGCAGGTTCCATTTTCTAGGAGATCTTTTTCCTGATCCTCCTAGTAATTAGTACTTTCAGCAACTTCACAATTATGCAAACATGGCAATGATAGGATCTCAGTTTATAGATTTGGGGTTCTCTCCAATAATACAGATTGTGACCTATCCATTCCTACCCAACCCATGTGGCATTTATCCATGTTCTCCCCAAATTGCTCTAAAGGAGTTTCACCAAATGTTCTTGGAGCTATCCCCCACCCTTTCTCTTGACATTGTTTGAACACTTGCAGAACATTCTATCTGTGCTCCTGTCATCTCTTACACTTGCCACATGGATAGCTCATCTACTCTGCTTGTCACATTATTTTTGATGACATCCTTTACTCATATACTTTGTCAGATTTCTTCATTGGAGAGATGTTGTAGGTTACCCAAAGAAACCATGTCTTTTGCATTTATCATATAATATTCATTTTAGTTTTACCATCTGGAAAGCCTTTAAGTGGGATCTCAGGATTAGAGTGAGTCTGCTTTGTGAGGCACAATTTAATCAGGGGGTATTGTTTTCTTGCAAGTTGTCAATCACAAAAAAGCTAATGTTCATAGTATACAAATATTGAAGAGATATAGAGTGTATTTTAGTGGATCTATTATCACAACTTATTCAAAGCCCCACTACCACAAATTCTCTACATTAATCAATCCATTAATTACTAAATGTCATTTGTTAAACACAGAATAGTCATCCATAAATCATTGTGTTTTATCCACTTTGGTTGGCTAGCCAAGTCTTGTTTAAGTGACCAAGAATTGTATTGCATAGCATCTTTTGTCTAATCCTAATCAGATGAGTTTTGAACAAAGCTACCTCCATGGTCACCTCTGCCATAGAATCTTCTATGATCTCTTTAAAATAGTATTATTTATTTTTCTAATTACATGTAAAGATAAATTTTGACATTCATTAAAAATATGGATTTCCAAATTTTGTTCCTCTCACCTCACTTCCTCTTTCCCTGAAATAATAAGCAATTTGATATGTTTAATATGTGCAATTAAGTAAAACATATATCCATATTAGTCATGTTGTGAAAGAAGATACAGACCAAAAGAAAAGAAAAACAAAAAAAATAAAGAAAATGAAAATAATATGCTTCAATCTTCATTCAGACTCCAGCAGTTCCTTCTGTAGATGTGAATAACAGTTTTCCTCCTGAGACCTCTGGAATTGACTTAGATCATTTTATTGGTGGAAATGACTAAATCATTCATATCTGATCATCACACAATGTTACTGTTACCATGCACAATGTTCTCCTGGTTCTGCTCACTTCTCTTTTAGCAGTTAATACATGCATCTCCAGGTTTTTCTGAATATCCCTGCTCTTTCATATAGCACAATAGTAATCCATCACAATCACATACTACAATTTGTTTAGCTATTCCCCTATTGATGGACATTCTCTCAATTTCCAATTCTTTGACAGCACAAAAAAAAAGAGCAGTTATAAATTTTTTTGCACAAATAGATCCTTTTGTTTCCTTTTCTTTGATCTTTTCTTTTGGAAAACATAGTAGTGTTATTACTGGGTCAAAATGTATGTATAGTTGATAGCCCTTTGGACATTGTTCCAAATTGTCCTCCAGAATGGTTGGACTAATTCAGTATTCCACCAAGAGTGCATCAGTGTCCCAATTTTTCCACCTTCTCTTAAGTATATCATGTTTTTTTTTTTCCTGTCATGTTAACCAATCTGATAGATGTGAGGTGGTAACTCAGAGTTGTTTTAATTTGCTATAAATTTGGCTCAGTTCCAATCTCCCCCCTGTGTGTGTGTATACATATGTGTGTGTATGTGTGTATATATTTGCATGTATGCATGTGTATGCATATGTTTGCATATATATGTATTTGTGTGTATGTGTGTATACATATACATATACAGAGAGAGAGAGATATGATATGGTTGTCAGAGACACTTGCTATAAAATTTTCTTAATTTCCTGTTTTCCTTCAAATCTTGACTGCATTAGTTCTGTTTCTGCGAAAGCTTGTTAATTTCATATAATCAAAATTGTCCATTTTACTCCCCATTGTCTTCTTTATCTCTTGTTTGGTCACAAATTTTTCTCTCATCCATAGATCTGAAAGGTACATTTTTCTCTACTCCTCTGAATCACTTAGCATATCACCCTTTATTTCTAAACCAAGTATTCATTTTGACTTTTTCATTGTATACAGTGTGAGATGCCAGTCTATGCCTATCGACTTCCAAACTGCTTTCAGGTTTCCTGGCATTGTCTTCTCAAATGTTTAGTTCTTACCCTAAAATCTTGGCTCTTTGGGTTTATCAAAAACTAGACTACTCTGTATAGTTTACCTAATCTATTCCTATGATCCACCACTTTATTTCTCAAACCAGTATCAAATTGTTTTGGGGATTATCACTTTGTAATATAGTTTGAAATCTAGCACTGCTAGGTCACCTTCTTTCAGAATGTTTTTCCTTGATTTCCTTGATATTCTCTATCTTTTTTTCTTCCAGATGAATTTTGTTACTCTGTTTCTAGTTCTGTATAATAATTTTTTCTTAATTTGATTGATATGGCACAGAACAAGTTAATTAACTTAGGTACAATCATCATTTTCATTATATTAGCTTAGCCTACTCATGAACAATTGATATTTCTATAGTTATTTAGATCTGTCTTTATTTGTATGTTTTGTAATTGCATTCATATAATCCCTGACTTTATATTAGCAGGTAGATTTCTAAGTGTTTTATATTATCTGCAGTTATTTTAAATGAAATTTCTATTTCTATCCCTTATACCCATTGGTTGCATATAAAAATGCTAATGATTTATGTGTGTTAATTTTATATCCTGCAACTTTGCTAAAGTTGTTAATTGTTTCAACTAGATTTTTAGTTGATTCTCTAGGGTTTCCTACACATACTATCATATCGTCTTCAAAGAATTATAGTTTGATTTCCTCATCGCCTATTTTTATCCCTTCAATTTCTTTTTCTTGTCTTATTGCTTTAGCTAGCATTTCTAGTACAATATGGAATAATAATGGTGATAAAGAATATCCTTGCTTCACCCAGATCTTATTGGGAAGGCTTCAAGTTTATCCCAATAACAGAGAAGCCTCAGATTAGATATTAGAGATGGATGTTTAAATTTTGAGGAGTCATAATGTGTGACAAAAAAAAGAGGTATTGGCTTATTTGGACTAGAATCTAAAGATTAAAGCTGGCTTCAAGGTTATTAAGTTTTGATCAAAGAAACTCTCAAAGATCATTGTTTAACTGAGAAAAAAAGTTATTAATTGAATTGGTGGAGGGAGTATCCCACCAATAAACTTCTTTAAATATTCCTTAAGGTTATTTTTTACATAAATATAATAAATTACTACTTATCTTATACCTCACATGGATCTGTCCTTTGGGTTAAGATTCTTCATCTTTTCAAGATAACACTTTATGAAGCCTTATAAAACTATAGGTGCTCATCAATGATTAGTTCCATGGATGGTCAAAAGAGTTCAGCCTAACAATTCACATAGGAAAAAAATATATGGATGAAGAAAATCCATTGAGTTAGTCAATCCCAACATATGTATTGTGTTTATGTTTACGTAGAGTTAGAGATACTGTAGATATTTATATGTGTTTACTCACATACACTTATTATGCCATGTGTTCTACATGCATTATATGACATATTGTGTCACCATGATAAATGATATTGCATTCTTATAATAAAAGACACTGCACTGGCACCCAGAAGAATTTCATTCTGGTGAAACTGCCAATAGAGTCTATATTTAAAACAACAACAACAACAACAACAATAGCTTTTTGTACAATGCTTTCCATTTTGATTGTGTACACTTGACTTTCTTATTTTTTTAAAAGGGATATAAGATGAAAATCAAGCTTCAACTGTTGACAGAGCAGCATGCATAATACATTATCAACTTAACATCCAATTAATAAAATCATTGCTGCTCAAGTCAGTCTGCTTTGAACTAGTCATAAAATGCTGGAGATAAAACAGAAAAGAAAAAAAACAGATGTAATTCTGAAAGGGAAACAAATGCACATATGAAATAGTAAAACCTATAATGATACATCAGAAATTTTTGGAAGGAAACAACTGGAACCATCTTCTTGATTGCCTCCAGGATCAAGTAGAAAAATTTCATGTTTGACTTGTGAAATCCTCTATAACTTAGCCCCTTCCTACTATTCCAGTATTCTTATAATTCCCTCCCACATGCCCCACAAACATTCTCTGTGATCCAGAAATACTAGTCTTCTTTCTTTTCCTGACACTAGATTCTAGATATTAAACATGAACATTTTTGCTGTCTATCCCCTGATAATTTATGTTTGTTTACATATTATCTTTTCCATTAGGCTTTAACTTCTTTGAGGACAGAGACTGATTATTTCTTTCTTGTATTACATTTAGCACAGTGCCTGGCACATGGTAAGTACTAATACTTATTGACAGACTTTCTGTATTAGAATATGTTCACATTTGTAAGTGACTAAAGAGAAAATAGATCAGACCACAATCAAAGTACAATGTTAATTATTTGAAATGGTGTCTTGTTTTGTTTTGCATTCCCAACTTGTGATTGCCTTTTGAAATTAGTGATGAAATGTAAGCCTTTTCTGAGAACAACCTCAGTTTCCACTAAGTTAAGGCCAAGAGCAAAGGCTATTATGAGCCTCGGATTAGATATTAGAGATGCATGTCTATATTTTAAGGAGTTATAATGTGTGTGACAAAAAAGAAGGTACTCATTTATTTGGACTAGAGTCTAAAGATTAAAGCAAATTTATAAAGCATAGCTATAAAAGCAAATATCTTCAGAAACCTAATAATTTTAGTTTATACAGTCAGTTTGTGCAATTAATTTTATACAGTCTATTCTGCTATAACATCAGTCTTGAACGTACAAATTTGTTCTAACAAAATTTATATATTAGAAAACAGTTTAAGTATAGAGTGAGTTTTGCATAGATATTAGTGAGTTTGGCTTTGATAAACATTGAAAATGCCAAAACCTACTGCATAGTGTCAGGGTGAACAATATAAAATTTTGGATATAAAATTTGGGAAGGAGTTTCCTTCAAGAGCACTATCAGGCCACTCATGTTATGACAATGATGGCTTCATGTGGGACCCAGTTCAGAAACCCACTTCTACAAGCAAACTTCAGGTGTTTATCAAGGTAAATGGTATGTTTATGTTACATTTTTGGTACAGTAGGAAGTATGGGTGGAGGACGGCTGGTCTGCACACACAAACACACACACACACACACACACACACACACACACACACACTCTACCTAACCACCTTCCTCAAGGCTGTAGACCCCACTCCATGGGAACCAGGGAGCAGATTGAGCATCAAACTGAAGCTGTGTATTTATTGTGTGTTTATGTATTCTTTAACCATTTAATATGTGTAACATTTTCTACCTTTTTATTAGGTTCCTATCTTTCCTTTTTTATTTGACATTTAAGATATTCTTGAATGTTATACCCTGAACCTTGATGTAGCAACCTTAAGAAACAAATAACATTTAAACAAACAAGAAAATAAGCTCATAAGCTTAGTGGTTTTTGTTGTGTGAGTTTGTATATCATGTTTTTTTTAAATAAATGGTAATTTTTCCAATTACACGTAAAGATAGTTTTTAATATTCATTTTTATAAGATTTTGAGTTAAAAATTTTTCTCTTTCTCTCTTCCTCAAAAATGGCAAGCAATCTGATGCAGATTATACATGTGCAATCATAGCATGGTGATTTTTTAAGAATGTATATGTCACTATAGAAGATCTGACTGTAATTCAATTTGAGTTCTGTGGATTTACTCATATGGATAGTAAAAGGTCAAAGAGAAATGGTGGCTTATCATCAAATTTAATTTGAATAAAGATTTGGGGTTTAGGGAAATTCTGGTTCACAATATTCACATTATTAATGAATGTCTTTTAATATTTCTGTTAAGATTATGGAAGAAAGGAAGGAAATAAGAATTTATTAAGTGACTATTTACCAGGCACTGTGATAAGCACTTTACAAATATTCTCTCATTTAATCCCCACAACCACACTGAGTGGTAGTTCTATTATTATCCCAATTTTAAAGATGAGGAAACTGAGGCAGACAGAGGTCAAATGACTTGTCAGTTGTAACACTGATAGTAAATATCTGAAGTTATATTTGAACTAAGGTCTTCCTGACTCAGGTCCAGTGATTTATTGACAATGTCACCTAACTGTAACTCCTGTACTAAAATTTCCAAGTTTTTATTCTTCCCAATTCCTTCACTTTCATTTAATATTTATAGAGAATCAAAAGTATTTTTGAGTCTCTATCTGTATGAAATATAAGGGTCACAAGGAACAGCTATTAAAAGAAATTAGAACATTAATTACCATGCTGACCTTCTTTTATAGTTTTTTTTTTTCTTGAGACTTTGTTTCCCAATTTCACACAGGCTGTAAGTGTAGCAGGCCACTCATTGCCACTATATCAATACTAATTGTCATGAAAGCTTTAGACTACACCATTTTTTTTTCCAATCCAATCCAGTTCCCTCCTCCTTAGGCAACCTGGTTGCCTCCTGCTCCTGGGGGTTTACCATAGTTTTACCTGACTCAGTATAGATGCCAATGGGATTTATTCCTACCCAAGCTCAAGTGAGTCATCAGCCTCAACCTTGCCAACAGTAATTGTGCACCACTACAATCAATTCTTTTAGAATTATTTCACTAGTTTTCTTGTTTGTTTAAATGTTATTTGTTTCTCAAGGTTGCTGCATCAAATCATCTTCTGGAGGTCAAATGAATGTGATACTAATATCGCTACTTATACTATACTCAGTACTTATACTAGGCATACTATATTGGCCTTCAATATTTAAGTCAGGAGCACCATATTTAAGAATCTCTACTGCTTACTATTGTATGACTTCACAAGGTATTTTTTTTTCAGATTTCTGAGTTGTAGAATGAAGGTATTAAATCAGATGATCTCTATCATCCTTTCTAGCTCTGAATCCTCTTTTCTTCTGCATTTCAAAAGAAAGGTTTAGTGGAATAACAGAATAATATAAGTTTACATTGTCAATAAATTTGAAAGAATTTATCTATTACAGGTTGTGTCTATGTAGCTTGTAGTAGGTACTTAATAAATGTTGTAGATAGATTGTGATATAACAAAAAAGTGAGTGATGAGTGCATTTATATGCATATAGGTGAATATGCACATGTACACATGTATGTACATGAACTCACTAATAACTTTGTTATCACAACAAAATCTATGTATATAAAACTGTTGTATTGGCCCAGATTGGAAAAATGGAATAAATCAAAGCTTCTATAGAAATATATTTGTGCAATATGTGCATATGTATATATATATGTACATATATGTATTTTTGCACACATATGTGCATATATATTTGTATATGGGTGTGTGCATAATGTATAAATGCATCAAGAGATAGGGATAAAGATAGAGATAGCACAGGAACTACAAATGGATAATGATTTGGAAGAAGGATTTAATAGGAGGTGGTCAATATAGATTTTGGAAATTACAAGGGGCATTAAATGATCCCAAGCTGTTTTCTCCACAAAAGTCTATCTTTTTCACACTGTTTTTTTCCTTAGCAATGTTATATCACTATGAGGCAGAAAAATTCAATCTCAAAAAAAAAGATTATAAGGTTATCTTCACAGTAGGGTTAAATAGGCATAATTATCAATGATTACTAGCACAGGGAAAATGTCATAATTATCAAAGACATGCACAACTAGTAGAAGGAGTCATGCTGCTACTGGAAGTTATCTTCAGTTATGCCCATATATCATAATGACAATATAAAGGATAGTCAGATTTATCTAAATGTGTACTGAATTTACAAAGTCTTGATAATGTATGAGGTATGACCTTGCTTAGAGGCATCCAACTTCTTTCAATAGCGGAGCTTATATTGAATAATGAGTATTCCATTATTAATGCATAGAAGCATTTCCTCCTTACCTCCCCCCAAATTATACACAAATATCAGTCCTTGAAACTCAAATTCTGAATTTTCCCCTAACTATAAAATCATCAACACACACTGAAATGGTTCTATGCATGCTCACTCCAAGTGCTATGTGAGATTTTTCCCTACTGTATTTATAACAGTTCTATTACATACACACACATATATATCTATATCTATATCTATCTATATCTGTATTTATATCTATATCTATCTATCTATCTATCTATCTATCTATATATCTATATATATATATATATATATCAGTGCAATTTTACCCTCTGGAGAACTTGTTTTTCATTGATTCTGCATTCCTCTTCTCTTTTCATCACTATTTTCCTCTTACAACCTGCAAATTTTTGTTTTCTACCATGAGGATAAAGGATGCTCATTTTTCCTCTCTATCCTGTTTCCCTCTATATCCTTGCTTTTTTTTTCTGAAAAAAAAATTATGGATATCTTTTGCTCTTGCATCACATTTCTTCCTCTGTCTCTCTGCTCTCTCCAATGAATCTATCCCATATAACATTTATTTTCAAAAGAAATAAGAGAAAAAATATCAAGAATGTACCTAATATGTAAAAAAAAAATGTTACTTGCATTGTTCCAAACACATACATTCCCCAAGTTTTCAAAGGAATGTGTAGGGAAGAGCGGGAGAAAGGATGTATCTTTTTATATATTCCTATATCTCATCTTTGAGGCCAAGCTTGTTCTTTTTAATTTTATAACATTCACTTTTGATTTTTTTGTGATTGGTATTCTTTCAACTTACCTTGATGGAGTCATTGTACACACTGTTTTACAGATTTTGCTTACTTCACTTTGCTTTATTTCATAAGTCTTTCCAAGTTTTCCTATAGTAAGTACATTGATTGTTTCTGAGAACACAGCAATATGCCATTACATCAATATACCACTATTTATTTAGCCATTACCTCCGTATTAGACATATATTTTGTTTCCAATTCTTTGCTATAAAATACGTTGTTGGGGGGCAGCTAGGTGGCACAGTGGATAGAGCACCAGCCCTGGATTCAGGAGGAGCTGAGTTCAAATCCAGCCTCAGACACAAAACACTTACTAGCTGTGTGACCCTGGGCAAGTCACTTAACCCCATTGCCTAGCCAAAACAAACAAACAAAGAAAGAAACAAATAAAATACATTGTTAGATTTGGAGTGGTGTGTGTGTGTGTGTGTGTGTGTGTGTGTGTGTGTGTGTGTGTTTGTGTTAGTGATATTCAAGCAGTATAAACCTAGTATTGCAACCTCAGGTAAGAAGAGTATGAATGTATTAATTACTTTATTAACATAGTTCCAAATTGTGTTTCTGAATAGCTTATCAATCAGAAATGCTACCAGTAATGATCTAAAAGTAATGTGTTTTGTTCTTTCTATCTCCCCCTCCATCTTTGACTTTTCTCATCTTTTGTCATCTTAAGAAATTTAAAGTTGTAAAATGAAACCTCATATTGTTTTGATTTGCACATTTGTTATCATTAATGACTTTGAGAATTCTTTCATATAGCTAATGATATTTGCAGTTATTAGGAGAATGATTCTTTTATTACATATATATACATATATATTGTGGATTGATCTTGGGACTTACATATTTTTATTACCTTTCTTTATATTTTGGATATCAAAACATAGTGAAATATATTTTGTGAATTTTCTTTCCTGAATTGATGACTTCCATTATTATCCTAGATGTGTTCATTTTATTTTTGTGAATGTTTTTCCTTTTTCTATGCTCAAAAATATCTTTAAAATTTTTTGTAGTTGATTGCATCCCTTGTTTACCTCATAGATGCAAAAAAGCATAAAATCTTCTCAGATAATAGTTTTATGGTATAATATTTCATATCAACATTGTATATCTATTTTATTATAGTTTTGAATCTGGTAATAGCAGTTTGATTAAAATGAATTGTCAGACTGTTTTTCAATCTTATTGGTAGTTTTTATCAGATAGAAAATTTCTCTATATGTTACTTATGATTTCCAGCTTATCAAATACTGTTTCAATATTTGTAATTCTCTCTTGTCCAGTCAGTTCTGTTGTTTTGTTTTCTATTTTCAAACCAAATATCAAATAGCTTTGATAATTGCTGCCATAATATAATTTGAAGCCTAGAAGTGTTGTTATCTCCTCATGCCTATACTTTTTTCCATTATTTTTGTTAATATTCTAGATCTTTTTTCCTTCAAGTTAATTTTATTATTTTATCTAGCTCTGTAACCATCGCTTTAGTACTTGATTGAGATAATGCTAAATCCGTACTTTACATTGATAATATTGTCATTTTATTGTAGTAGAACAGCCTAGTTATGAACATGAAATGTTCCTCAAGGTATTGAAGTTGTTCCTTATTTCTTTAAGATGCATTTTAATTTGAATGTCTACAAGTAGAAAGAGTTTTTGATTCCCAAATATTTTATAATGCAAAGATAATTCTCCTTTGCAGAGAAAAAAGAAAACAAAAACAAACAAAAATGAAGCTCTACTTTCTTTGTGTTGTCAGTTATCATTATTCTATTTATGCAAAACAAAGACCTTTTTCCATCACTGATCCTACTTTTTATCCTCATAAAATGAATC
Source organism: Vombatus ursinus (assembly GCF_900497805.2). NCBI lineage: Eukaryota > Metazoa > Chordata > Mammalia > Diprotodontia > Vombatidae > Vombatus > Vombatus ursinus. The sequence goes on from NW_020954619.1 coordinate 29,184,611, forward strand.
CATTCATATCCCCCATTTTTTTGCTCTTTGTTTACCTTATTAGTCTCAGCTAATGCTCAGTTTTAACATTTCTGACATAATTTTTACAGGACCATTCCAAAAGCATTCTCTTTCTCCATTATTCAACTTATTTTCATCTTCTGTACATTTTTAAAATTCTAATTTGGTTGGCGAATTCCTTGTGCATTTATACTGTTCTTTTTAAGAAAATACCATTTTCCCTCCTCAATGTAATTGTTTCTCTTTGTGTGTTTAGGATTTCATTCTTGGGCTGCATTCCTCCAACTATGATTGACTTCCTCTGAAGTATTCTACTCCAGAGAATCCTACCTTTCTTTTCTCTAAACTCCTTGAAATCTCAAGTTCCTAAAATGTGGGGTATATGGCACACAGCACACTATGGCTAGATTTACTCTCCTTAATAAAAAAAAATCTAGAATGGAATGATGAAAAGGTAAATAACCCCTGTTTTCAAAGAGATTATATTCTAATTTGGGGAGATAACATTTTTTTGAAGCTCAGCTATTGGGTAGATAAAAAAGTCCATAAATTCTAAGGGTACAGTAAAGGGGGAGATAAGTCCTAAGAATCTTTAGGTCATGTGAGTATCAAAGGAAGAAAACAGACCTAGAGGTCTATTATGACCCAGAGACAGACTACCAGATGGTGAGAAGAGAATAAGGGGAAAATAGCCTTCCAGTCTCCTGAAGTATGAAGTTTGAGAAATGGGACTACATAGATTAAAACAATATCCCCTAATGAGAAATAAGGGAAGTTAAGAAATTAAGAAAGAAGGATGTCATTATCTAAGAGAGTATGCTAGAGAACCAAGGGAATGTCTCACTGGGATGTTAAGAATAAGTGACATACTGTTTGGTCACCACAGGATCATGGTTCTCCCACCCCCAATACTGGAGAGAAGAATAAGATGACTAAAAATAAACCCACTATTCCCATGGTTTCTTTTTCCCATTTGACAAATGCTAAATATCACTCTTGACTCATGGGTACAGTATAAATCTTTTCAGTTGTTATTACTTTTTAATCTGCTTTATTTAGGCAGGATTTGTATTATTTCAGTGACTGATCTCAACATATTTATAGCAATCAATTCACTACATTTCTGTTTCTATTCATTATTGTTTTTATTGTATTTTTATTTCATCAAATATTTTCAGTCACATGTAAAATTTTATTTTTTTTAATTTTAAGTTGCAAATACCATCCCTGCCTTCCAGCCATCCTCACTCCTTGAAAAGGCAAGCAATTTAATTTTGATTATATACATATTAAGTCATGCAAACCATATTTCCCATGTTACAAAAGAAAACAGATAAAAAGAAAATTATAAAATGTTTAAAAGTGCATAAATCTGTAATTAGAGTTTATCAATTCTCTCTTTCTTGAGGTGAATAAAATTTTTTCACCATGTATCCTTTGGAATTTCTTAGATCATTGTCTTGATCAAAACAGCTAAGTCTTTCATAGCTGATCATCCTTACAATATTGTTTTTAATGTAAACAATATTTTGCTCATTCTCACTTCACTTACCATATGTTCATATAAGTCATGCTAGGTTTTTTGAAACCATCTTGTTCATCATTTCTTATTGCACAATAGTATACCACCACAATCATATACCACATCTTGTTCAATCATTCCCCCATTGGTGGGTATCCCCTAGATTTCAAATTCTTTACCAATACAAAAAGAGGTGCTATAAATATTTTTTTTTGTAAAAATAGGTCCTTTTCCCTTTTCCTTGGTCTCTTTGGCATACAGATCTAGTAGTTATATTGCTGGGTCAAAGAGCACACAAAGTGTGTTATCTCTTTGGTCACAGTTTTAAATTATTCTCCAGAATGGTTGGACTAGTTTATAACTCCACCATGCATTAGTGGCCCTATTTTCCTCATCCCCTACAGCATTTGTCAGTTTCTTCATCTGCCACATTAGCTAATCTGGTAGGTGCAAGGTGGTATATCAGAGGTGTTTTAGTTTGCACTTCACTGATGAAAAGTGATTTAGAACATTCCTTTCATTTGACTGTTGATAGTTTTGATTATTTTCTTCTGAAAACTGCCTTTCATATTCTTTGACCATTTATCAACTGGGGATGGCTTTTATTTTTTTTTTATAAATTTGGCTTAATTTCCTACATATTTGAGAAAAAGGACTTTATCACAGAAACTTGTTGTAATTTCCCCCCACTTCCCCATTTTCCTTCTAATTTTGACTACATTAGTTTTGTTTGTGCAAAAGTTAATTTTTTTCCCATTTCATGTAATCAAAATTATCCATTTTCTTACCTATGATCCTTTTTATCTCTTGTTTCATCATAAATCCTTCCCTACTCTATATATCTAAGAGGTCCATTTTTTATTCCCTTCCTAATTTTTTATGATATCACCTCTAAACCATTTATCAGTTTTGAGCTTACCTTGGTATACAGTGTGAGATCTTGGTCTATGCCTAGTTTCTCCCAAGCTACTTTCAGTTTTTCCCAGCAATTTTTGTCAAATGCTGAGTTTTTACCTCCAAAGATCAGATTTTGTGTTTCATAAAACACTAGATTACTATGGTTATTTAATACTGTTATTTTATACCCAATCTATTTGAGTGAAAACACTACTTTATTTATTCAAAAGTACCAGATTGTTTGGATGATTACCACTTTGTAATAGAGAATGAAATCTGGAACTCTTACTCTGTCTTCTTTCATATTAAAAAAAATTCCTCTCATATTCTCAACATTTTGTTCTTTCAGATGAATTATTATTTTTCTAGCTCTGTAAAATAAATCATTGGTAGTTGATTGGTATGGCATTGAATAAGTAAATTAATTTAGGTAGAATTTTCATTTTTATTATATTGGTTTATGCTACACATGATTAATTAATATTCCTTCAGTGGTTAAATCAGTCTTTATTTGTTTGAAAAGTTCTATGTAATTGTGTTCATATAATCCCTGGGTTTGTCTTGGAAGATAGACTTCAATGTATTTTATATTGTCTGAAGATCTTTTAAGTAGAATTTCTTTTTCTATCTCTTGATACCAGATTTTGTTGTTAGTATATAAAATTGCTGATTATTTATGTGGATTTACTTTATACCCAGTTATTTTACTGAAATTGTTATTTTTTCAATAATTTTAGTTAATTCCCTGGGTTTTCTAAGTAAATGATTATATCATCTGCAACGAGTGATAATTTAGTTTCCTTGTTTCCTATTTTATACTTTTCATTTTTTGTCTTATTGCTATATCTAACAACTATAGTACAATATTCAATAATAGTGGTGATAATGGATATCCTTTCTTCACCCCTGAATTTATTAGGAAAACTTCAAGTTTATCGTGTTACAGATAATGCTTGCTCTTGGTTCTGGATAGATATGACTTATAATTTAAGGATTATCCCCATTAATTAGGTCTATTTTTGCATTTGCATTGTCTAAGATCATAATTGTTACTCTCCCCTTTTTTATTTCCACTGAAGCATAATAAATTCTGTTCACACCCCTTATATCAATCTGTGTGTATGTCTTTGTTTCATTTTTTTCTTTTAAAAAACATCTTCTGGTTTATAATTCATTCTTCTCTTTTATGGGCAAATTCATCCCATTCACAATGAAAATTATGAATACTAACTGTGCATTTCCCTCCATTCTACGTATCCTATTTTCTTCTGTTTATCCTTCTCTCTCTCTCTCTCTCTCTCTCTCTCTCTCTCTCTCTCTCTATCTACCTATCTCTTTATCTCTCTCTCTCTTCTCTCTCTGCCTGTCTCTACTGTCCCTCCCATAAAGTTGATTTTCTTTCTAACTTTGCCTTGCCTTTTTATTATCACTGCCATTTTCTCTTATCACCTTCCTTTCCTACTTCCCTGTTGTATAAGATATAGTTCTATTACCTTTTGAATGTGTGTGTGTGTGTATGTGTGTGTAAAATTTCTTTGAACCAATTTCATTTAGACTAAGTTTCAAGCCCAACCCCACTCCACCATTTTCACCTCCACTGTAAGAGGCACTGTTGTGCCTCTTTCCTTAAGATAATTTTCTCCATTCTTCCCTCCATTTCCTTCCCTTTCCTTCCTGGGCATTTCACTTTCTTGTCTACCTATTTTTTACATTATCTGAACATCACTGACTCACTCTCACATCCTCTTTTTATGTAGAGTCCTTCTAACTGTCCTAAAAATGGTAAAGATCTTAGACGTTACCTACGTAATCTTCCCATACAGAAAAGTAAACAGTTTAAGCTTATTGAGCTCCTTATGATTCTTCTTTCATGTTTACCTTTTTATAGTTCTCTTGAGTCTTCTATTTCAAAGTAAAAGTCTCTATTCGGCTCTAGTCTTTTCATCAAGAATGCTTGAGATTCCTCTATTTCATTAAATATCTATTTTTCCTTTGAAGTATTATAGTCAGTTTTGATGAGTAGGTTATTCTTGGTTGTAATTCTAACTCTTTTTCCTTCTGGTACATCACATTCCAAATCCTCGCCTCTAATATAGTAGCTGATAAAGCTTGCATGATCCTGACTATGACTCAATGATATTTGAATGCTTTTTTTCTTACTTCTTGAAATATTTTCTCTTTGACCTTAAAACCCTAAAATTTGGCTATAATATTCCTGGGAGTTTTCATTTTTGGGTCTCTTTCAGGTGGCAAAAGGTGGATAGTTTTAATTTCTATTTTAACTTCTAGTTCTAGGATATCAGTATGGTTTTCCTTGATAATTTCTTGAAAGATGATGTCTGGGCTCTTGTTTTGATCAATACTTTCAGATAATCCAGTAATTTTTAAATTGTCCCTCTTCGATATATTTTCTAGATCAGTTGTTTTCCTGATGAGATGTTTTGTATTTTTGTTCCATTTTTCATGTTTCTTTTTACTTTGTTTTATTATTTCTTGATGTCAGTATAAATTCTTACAGTTTAAGACACTAAATTTACTAATTTAAAGATATTCTAATTAAATTTGAAATGTAAATAAATTTATTATAATGAAAACTAATTAAAGAGATCCTACTTATTCTTCCAGAGTTAGTCTTCATTATTTGTTTCTTTGAACAATAGTCTTCAGCCTCTCTTAGGAAAAAAATATTAACTCCTGATAGCAAATGGTATTATTTAGCAATTGGACAAGTATTTTGGAATTTTATGCTTTATGTACCCAACAAGGATTATGGATCAGTCAATACTATTACATTCTAAGCACTGTAATCAAGCCATCACTTCTCATATAAAGTACAAATGATTATCCTCCAAAATAGAAATGTTAATAGAATTCTGATGATAGCTATTTCAGAGTGCATTTGCATTGCTATAACTATACATACTTATATTCCAAACATATTATTATCTCTAGTCAGTAAGTGTATACATTGTATGTTACAGTTAATGACTAAATAAAGTTTAATAGTCACAGTCAGAATGATTTTAAAATTCATGAATCACATAGAATAAAAAGAATAAGGTTTTGGGACATACCCAGTCCATCACTTAACATTCTGTCCCCAAACTCCAGACCATTGATCTTGATGTCAATCATTGGAAAATTTTTAGAATATATTATAAAACAGATGGTTTGAGAGTATTTGGAACATAAAGAAATAATCACTAGAGGGGCAGCAAGGTGGCACAGTGGATAGAGCACCGGCCCTGAAGTCAGGAGGACCTGAGTTCAACTCTGGCCTCAGACCAAACACTTGACACTTACTAGCTGCATGACCCTGGGCAAATCACTTAACCCCAATTGCCTAAAAATAAAAAAAAAGAAACAAGAAATAAAGAAATAATCACTAGGAGTCTGGGTAAGTTCCCTAGAAACAAATCATGCCAAAGGAATGTTATTTCCTTTTTGTATTAGATTACTAAATTATTACAACAGGTGAATACAAAAGATATTATTTATCTTGATCTTATCCATGATTTTAACAAAGCTTCTCATAATATATTTGAGGATAAAATGATGGAACTCATATTTGACTATAATACAAGTAGTTCTAATATTGATTAACAGAAACATGCAAACTGGAAAGTAGTGTCGAGTAGCTCAGACCTTGACCTTTTATCAAGAACATGTATAAAACATTTTCAAAATAATATCAATAATAATAAATATAAGAACAAGAAAATATTATTATTTTAAATTATGATTTCTAAAATGGCTTCAAGATAATAATATTCAACTGCAAAAACAATTATTTTGGTCACCAGTGTGGTTGATAGATTGTAAAACATTAGTTTTTGAACCATGATAGCAACTCCCAGAACCCATTCTAAATAAATTTTATCAATCAAATGAGAAGGATTTTCTAAATCAAAAAGAACAATGGTCAAAACAATAATAGCTATCATGTAAAGAGCATTATAATATTCGTAAATTGCTATTCATTTTCTCATTTGGTCATAGGTCATATTTATCAAAAGTGTACATGACAAAATATAACACCAATTTGTTTTGCATAAGCACCAGAAAATGTAGGAATCAATGGAATTTTCTTTAATATGGTAAGTGCTAACCAAGATCTATCTATCCATCTTTGCATGTGTGTGAGTAATACACACATATACATATACATATACATATAAATATTATATATGTATGTGCATATATGTATATTTGTGTGCACATAAGTGTGTATATCCATATGGAATGTGTGTATAAATATGTATAGGAATATAAGTTCTAGATACTATATATCCCTTATATATGCTTATAGACATACCTAAATATATCTATGTGTGTATGTACAGTGAGAGAGAGAAGTTTGGATAACTTTCTAATAAGATCAGGATTAAAACAAGGATGCCCATTGTCACCATTTTATAGAGTGCTAGAAATGCTAGCAATAACAATAATATGACAAAAAGAATTTGAGAGAATAAAAAGTGAAGAGAAAATAATATTATTTTTAAAGGTGATAAAGTATCTAAAGAATTCATCAACTAAATTAATTGTAAAAAAAATAATAAGAGAAGTTGTACAATATAAAATCAAATGACCAAAAGCCCTTCTTACCTTAGGAAGAGATAAAGAGAGAAAATTAATTTTAAATAATTACATAACATATAAAAAACCTTGGGAGTTCACATATGAAGATACAGAAAAATATGAAAACTTTTTGCCAAAAAGCCTAAATAATCAGAGAAATATTAATTTCTCATAAGTAGGCTGAAATAAAAAATAAAATTTACAATGCTAATTTGCTTACTCTGTGCTTTGCAAATAAAATGTTTTCATTACTTTATACAAACAATAAAATATTCATATGTAGGTACATAATGTTAATAATCTAAAGGGAATAATGGAAATATCATTGAAGGAAGGAGCACCAACAATAACAGATCTCAATCTATACAACAAAGTGATAACTATGAAGACATTTGATAGTGGTTTAAAAAAATCGAGAGGCTGATCATTGGAAGAGATTAGTTATACAAGAGAGAGGAGAGAACAGACTCAGTACACAAATGTTTCATAAGGATGAAAATGCCTGCTACTGGAATAAGAACTCACTATTCCATAATACCTTCTGGCAAAATTAGAAAGCAACCTGGTATAAATAAGATGTAGAGTTGAATCCCACAGCATTATGACAAAATAATTTCTCTATGAGTAAATGTTTTAGATATAAAAGTTCATACAATAAATATAGAGCAAGCAAGGAATTTATCTTTCAGATAAATGGATAAGAGAATAGTTTATGATGAAAAAAAGATAGAAAGAATAACAAAAATTGATAATTTCTACTGTACAAATTTAAAAAAGAAAACATGGAAAAAGAAAAATAACTGGGGAGAATATTTGTAGGAAGTTTCTCTGATAGAAGTTTCATTTACAAGATGAAGAAGTGATGTAAATTAAAAAGAATAAAAGGAATTCACAATTTGTAAATGGACAAAAGATGTGAAGAGGTAGTTCTTCTTTAATTTAATTAATAAATTGTTTTTTAATTTTCAATATTCACTTTTATAAGATTTTCAGTTCCAAATTTCCCCCCTCCCTCCCTTCCTGCTTCCCCAAGACAGCATGCAATCTGATATATGCTATACATATATAATCAAATTAAACATATTTCCACATTAGTCATGTTGTGAAAGAAGAATCAGAACAAAAGGCAAAAACAAGGAATAAAAAAGAGAAAATAGGATACTTGGATTTGCATTCAGATTCCATTGTTCTTTCTCTGGATGTGGAGAGTATTGTCTGTGATGATTCTTTTGGAATTGTCTTAGATCTTTACATTGCTGAGAAGAGCTAAATCTATAAATGTTGGTCATTGAGCAATGTTGCTATTACTGTGTACGATGTTCTAGTTCTGCTCTCTTCACTCAGCATCAGTGCATGTAAGTCTTTCTAAAGTTTTCTGAAATCTTCCTGCTCATCATTGCTTAAAGCACAATAGTGTTCCATTGTATTCATATACCATAACTTCTTCAGCCATTCCTCAATTGATGGGCATTGCCTCAATTGCTAATTCTTGGCCACCAAAAAAAGCACTGATATGAATACTTTTCTACACGAGTCCTTTTCCCCTTTTAATTATCACTTTGGGATACAGACCTAGAAGTGATATTGCTGATAGCCCTTTGGACATTGTTCCAAATTGCTCTCCAGAGTGGTTGGATAAGTTCACAGCTCCACCAACAATGCATCAGTGCTCCAATTTTCCCACATCTTCCTCCACACTTATCATTTTCCTGTTTTGTTATGTTAGCCAACCTGATAGTTATGATATGGTACCTCAGAGTCTTTCTGATTTGCATTTCTCTAATCAATAGTGATTTGGGGCATTTTTTTCATATGACTCTAGATAGCTTTAATTTCTTCCTCTGAAAACTGCCTGTTCATATCGTTTGACCATTTATCAATTGAGGAATGATTATATTCTTATACATTTGACTTAGTTCTCTACATATTTTATAAATGAGGCCTTTATCAGAGACACTGGTTGTAAAAATTCTTTCCCAATTTTCTGCTTCCCTCCTAATCTTGGTTGCATTGGCTTTATTTTTGCAAAAACTTTTCAATTTAATGTAATCAAAATTATCCATTTTGTATTTCATAATGTTCTCTATCTCTTGTTTGGTCATAAATCCTTCTGTTCTCCATAAATCTGATAGGTAAACTATTCCTTACTTATAGTCTGGTTTGGCTAGTGGTGAATATGTAGTTTTTAATCTGTCCTTACTTTATCATCTGTATAATATGTCTCCTGCTTGGAGTTTTTGGAGAGATATTCCTATTTCTTTTTACATTTGTCTATTTATCACTCTCCTTTGAAGCAGCTGGGCCAGATTATGAAAATCTTTCTGAGCTCTTTCTTCATATATATCCAAGATAGAAAGTGATCATGGAAGAATTAAAGCATATAATTAATTGCTCAATTGTGTCTAACTCGTTATAACACTGTGGACTATAGCATGCCAGTACTGTCCATGGAGTTTTCTTGGTAAAGATAATGGAGTAGTTTGTTATTTCCTCCTTCAGTGGATTAAGGCAAATATAGGCAGCGACTTAACTAGGGTCATACATCTAGTAATTATCTGAGACAGGATTTTCACTCAGGTCTTCCTGATACCGGGCCCAACATTCAATCCACAGAGTCGCATAGCTGTCTTTAATACAATGAATGCCTAAAACAAATGGGACTATTTATTTAGCCTCAAGTGGAGAAAACTTAAGAAATACAAAGTAGTTATTCTCACATATTGATAGGGCTTTCAAAGGTAAACAGGAAAGGAGCTACGTAGTTCCTGAGAGCATAGGTAGGACCAAGGGTAGAAGATTCATTGGGACAAATTTCAGTATAAAGACAATTTCCAAGCCATTAGAACTGTGTGGAAATGCAACAGTTCCTTGGGTAGTAGTCTGGTTATTATCACTGCAATTGCTTAAGTAGAGACCAGGTAAAGGGTTGTTAAAGAATTCCTATGCTGAGGTGGGGGGCAGAGCCAAGATGGTGGAGTAAAAGCAGTGACTTGCTTGAGCTCTCCCCCAAACCCCTCCAAATACCTACAAAAAATGACTCTAAACAAATTCTAAAGCAACAGAACCCACAAAAAGACAGAGTGAAACAAATTTCCAGCCCAAGACAACCTGAATGGTTGATCGGAAAGGGATATTGCACTGGGCTAGGAGAGGAGCACAGTTCAGCTTGGTGCACAGGCCACAGCAAATCTGGAGCAGGCCTCAGAGGACTGAATCACAGGCAGCTGTGGTGGTTTCCAGACTTCTCAACCCATGAACACCAAAGACAACTTAGAAGGTCAGTGGGAAAAGTCTGTGTCTGCAGTGAGAAAGAGAAGCCACAATGGTCTCAGTTCCAGTCCCAGAGCCTGGCCCTGGGGTGATGGCTGCTTCCTGAGCTTCCAGCTCACAGACTGAGGGGGAATCAAGCAGCTGATCAGAGATCTCTTTGCTGGTGCAGGATTCTCTTGCTTTGCCCATGCTTGGATCTGGGTCACAGTTCTGGGTGGCGGTCCTGGGGCAAGGAGGAGTGCTGGCATGGTGGAGCTTGTAGGTGAAGAGGTCCTCCTTACAGTTCCAAGATAGAAAAGAGTGCTTGTGGTCACTCATAGACCAGAGCACAGGACAGGAAAGTAGTAAACACCTCATCCTTGATCATAGCACCTTGGAAGAACTGAAAATTTAGAGGTCCCTAGAAGTATCTCTGAAAACAGTTGCACAAAACCCTTGAAGCTTGGGACAGTATGTTCTCCACAATGGAAACAGACTCCTATCTTAACAAAGAGTTTTGTAACTCAAGTAATTGGCTGGGATCATGAGCAAGTAGTGCAAAAAAGAGTCATACTACAGAATCTTTATTTGGTAACAAAGAAGATCAAAACATACAACCAGAAGAAGACAACAAAGTCAAAGCTCTTACGTCCAAAGCCTCCAAGGAAGATATGATTTGGTCTCAGCCCATGGAAGAGCTCAAAAAGAATTTTGAGAAGCAAGTAAGACAAGTAGATGAAAAACTGAGAGTGATGCAAGAAAATCACGAAAAACAAGTCAAGAGCTTGCTAAAGGAGACCCCTCAAAATACTAAAGAAAATAACACCTTAAAAAATAGCCTAACCCTTTGGGCAGCTAGGTGGTGCAGTGAATAGAGCACTGGCCCTGAAGTCAGGAGGACCTGAGTTCAAATCCGGCCTCAGACACATAACACTTACTAGCTGTGTGACCCTGGGCAAGTCACTTAACCCTATTGCCTACCCAAAAAACAACATAAAACAAAAAATAGGCTAACCCAAATGGCAAAAGAGGTCCAAAAAGCCAATGAGGAGAAGAATGCCCTAAAAAGCAAAATTGGCCAAATGGAAAAGGATGTCCAAAAGCTTACTGAAGAAAATATTTGCTCAAAAATTAGAATGTAGCAATTGGAAGCTAGTGACTTTATGAGAAACCAAGACACTGTAAAACAAATCCAAAAGAATGAAAAAATAGAAGGAAATGTGGAATATCCCCTTAGAAAAACAACTGACCTGCAAAATAAATCCAGGAGAGAGAATTTAAAAATTATTGGACTATCAAAAAAAGAGCCTAGACATCATCTTTCAAGAAATTATCAAGGAAAACTGCCCTGATATTTTAGAACCAGAGGGCAAAATAGAAATTAAAAGAATCCACTGATCACCTCCTGAAAAAGATCCCCAAATGAAAACTCCTAGGAATATTATAGCCAAATTCCAGAGCTCCCAGGTCAAGGAGAAAATATTGGAAGCAACCAGAAAGAAACAATTCAAGTATTGTGGAAACACAATCAGGATAACCCAAGATTTAACAGCTTCTACATTAAGGGATCAGAGGACTTGGACTATGATATTTCAGAGGGCAAAGGAGATAGGATTACAACCAAGAATCACCTACCCAGCAAAACTGAGTATATTACTTCAGAGGAAAAAATGGACATTAAGTGAAATAGAGGACTTTCAAGCATTCTTGATGAAAAGACCAGAGCTGAATAGAAAATTTGACTTTCACATACAAGAATCAAGAGAAGCATGAAAAGGTAAACAGGAAAGAGAAATCTTGATTGAACTCTTTACATTCTTGCATGGAAAGATGATATTTGTAACTCATGAGACTTTTGTTCATATTAGGGTTGTTGGAGGGAAAAATATATGTTTGGATAGATGGATAGATAGATAGATAGATAGATAGATAGATAGATAGATAGATAGAT
>NW_020954619.1:29196820-29206382 GCF_900497805.2 Vombatus ursinus
GATAGATAGATAGATAGATAGATAGATAGATAGATAGATAGATAGATAGATAGATGGAAGGCACAGGGTGAGTTGAGGATGAAGGGGTGATACCTTAAAAGTAAAATTAAGGGGTGATAGGATTATACTTGGAGAAGGAGAAAGGGAGAGGTAGAATAGGGTAAATTATCTCACATAAAACAGATGAGAAAGCTTTTACAGTGAAGGGGAAGTGCAGCAAAGTGAGAGGGAATGAATAAATCTTATTCTCATCAGACTTGGCTTAAGGAGGGAACAATATACACATTCAATTGGGTATGGAAATCCATCTTACCCTATAGGAAAATAAGGGGGAAGGGAATAAGAGAGGGGGAGAAGCATGACAAAATGGAGGGCAGATTGGGGGAGGGGCAATCACAAGTAAACACTTCTGAGGAGACACAGGGTCAAAAGAGAGAATAAAATAAATGGGGGTGGGGCAGGCTAGGATGAAGGGAAATATAGTTAGTTTTTTCACAAAATGACTACTTTGGGAGTTTTTTCATGACCACACATGTATAACCCGGATTGAGTTGCTTGTCATCTCAATGAGAGTGGGTGGGGAGGAAGTAAGGGAGAGAATTTGGAACCCAAAACTTTAAAAACAAATGTTAAAAACTGTTTTCACATGAAACTGGGAAATAAGATATACAGGCAATTGGATACTGAAGTCTATCCTGCCCTATGGGAAAATAGAAGGGGAAGGGGATAAAAGAAGGAGGGGTGATAGAAGGGAAGGCAGAATAGTGGAAGGGGTATTCAAAATGCATGCTGTCTTGGGTTGGGGGGAGAGGCAAGATGGGGAGAAAATTTGGAACTCAAAATCTTGTGGAAGTGAATGTTGAAAATTAAAAAATAAATTAATTCTTTTTTTAAAAAAGAAGGAAAAAGTTTTGGTTGGAGCAATTCCAAGTATTGTGATGTTTTCCTTAAGGCATTCAATTAAAATGATCATTGCCAATGCAATGTTACTATTGATTTGATTGCTATGTTCAAATCAAGAGGTAGAGAAGAGACAGGACATATAAACAATAGCAGAGCATATGGTAAGATGATCTGGGTGGATGTGGATGACCAAATGTGATGTAAAGTGTAGCTAGTCAGGTGTGGTTTGTATTTTATCTTTGCTCATTATATTCATTTTCACAATTATACTTCTTAGTATATGTTTACCCACGGGGAAAAAAAGATAGCTGAGTTTCTAAATATAGTAACAATCCAGGAAATATTTAATAAGTATCTACTGTTCATCAAATCTATATCTATAACTTTAGAGTTTATTTTTAAAAAGTAAAAAGTATATATTATTTTTATTTATGTATTTTTAATAGATTCCCTTTGATGCAGCTTAGTGGTACAGTGGAAAGAGTACAGGGTCTGGATTCAGGAGGATCTGAATTCAAATCTGGCTCCAGACACATACTAGCTGTGTGACCTTAAGCAAATTTCTTAACCTCTGTTTGCCTCAGTTTCCTCAACTGTAAACCGAGGATAATAACATCATCTACCTTGCAAGATTATTGTGTGGATTAAATTAGTTAATACTTGTAAAATGGTTAACACAGTGCCTGGAACATAATAGGAGCTATATAAATGTTTATCACCCTTCCACTGAATCCTTATTAGATGAAAAGCACTTTGAGGTTAGGAATTATATTATTCATCACTGCTTCTCCTGGACAGTGCCTTAAACATTTTTTTTAAATCTAGACCTGTGTTTTAAGTGATTGTTGAAAATTCACAGCATGGAAACCCTTCCATTGATAGCATTCAGCTTTATACTTCAGATAATTTAGTGGAACACTGAGAGGTTGTGACCAACTAATTATCATATAACTAATATGTGTCAGAAGTTAAACTAGAACTCTGTACTTTCTAACCCTATGACTGTCTTGCTAACCTTTACACCAAGCTGCCTCTAACCATGAAAACTTTTATTTTAACTCTTTTTTGACAAATCTGTAATTTTTATTGGGAGAGGAAAGTTCCAGTGATAAAACTCCCTTTGTCAACACAGAATAATATTTTTCTTTAACCATTATGTGTCACAGGTAGCATTTGGACCTACATATTTCTGACTCTGAGGATGACTCTCTATCCACTAGACAAAACTCTTTGCAAGTAATAGGTGAATAGTTTATGTTCATTAATTTGAAATAAAGTATATAAAATTTTCTTCCTGAACTTATACAAAAGTTGTGGTAGCTCAAAGTCATTCTAGTATAGAAGCAACTACTTTTTTTTCTTTTCTTTTTCTCTGTCAATATACTGAGTCCAGATAACAACCTACAGGTCTAATTAAATGCGGAGTAAGAATTCTATTTCTCAGAAATTACATAAAACTATATATGATCCAAAAAAATCTTTTTTTTTCAAAAAATCTTTAACCTTTCTTTTGACTTGATGATAAATGACACTAGAATCAGTTTTACTTGGAAAAGTATAGCCTAAACTATCTTAGAGTTAATTGCTTAGAAGTAAGTGATAAGACTAAAGGTTGAAGGTGGCAAGAGAGTCTCAGAATAATTCTTCCCTATTGATAACACTGTGAACAAAGAAGAAAACAGTGTCCTTAAATTGGTTTATTTCTACCATAATAATGCTCAAAATAGCTTTGTTATATTAACTAGTTCCAGCTCCTTGCCTATTTAACTTAAGGAAATGACCAGGAGGAAGAAAGTTTTGGAGTAAGTGAAAAGGGAAATCTACTTTATTAATGGGAAATACCCAAACCAGCTTTTCATTTTGCAGTTTTGCTGCTAACAAGTACCAATTATCATACTGGCATTTCATCCTCTTTTGATTGCACATGGGAAAAACTGAAATAAAAGTGAATACTTTTTCAGAAAGTTAAGTTGAATTGTAAAGGTGGAGAAATCAAGATGAAAGAAGATCTTAAAAAACACAATTCAGTTAAATGGCTTAACAGTCACATTATACTTTTCACCTTTATAATTTTTGGAGAATTAATTAATTCTCAGAAATGCCCTGATCACCAGGAAGATGAAAAATGATTATAATGAGAACTTCAATATATTATCAGCCTCTAATATCATGGGAAGATGCATTACTTGATCTTTTTGTACATTTAAACTTCTCCAGTAACTGCACAGAAGAGGTAAAACTGTTCTCTTAGCATAGAATCTTCTTGCCTAGCATCCTACTTAGAATGCTAGAAATCCCCAATACATGTGTGGTAATTAGGAACACATTTTCCAAAGCTTCATGATTTTAATATAAATGTGTTGAGCAGAAACTAAATTAAGCATTTTAAATATATACAGAGATGCTTTTTAATTGCAATGGGAATGATGAGTTTTCAATTTTATGCTGAGACATTTCAATAGCTCTTAGATTACTTCTACTGTAGAGTTAGCTATGCTATTGGAGGCTAATATTTTCTCTGTGGTATAGCTCAAGGGAAGATGTGGGATAATCACTCACCTACCCCAAAGGAACATCAAAGTATGATGCATCTTTATAGGATTTCACGTAGTCACCTCTCTTGGGCGACATCTGCAAGCAATGCATCTTATTTTGAGAATGTGCTATCAGTTGGCTATATGCTATTCTCCATTGGTTCATCTAACACAGGCCAATACTTCCCCTTCCCTTAACATTCTCTGTGAACTAAAATTAAAGCACAGTGTATACCTCTCAGCTTGTTTCAGGGAAATTGCTATTTTGAGATAATTTATAGACCCATGTATTATGTGGAATGAAAGTGAAATTAAACAACATCTTATGAACACCTCCATTTTACAGTTGAGGAAATATAGTTTCATTGTGGTAAAGTGACTAAAAAGGATTACTGGCATAGTTGGAGCTAGAACCTTGGTATCTTGATTCAAAGTAATTGTTCTTTCTGTTACATCACACAGAATGTTATGTGGTAGCTCAGAGGTGTTTTAATTTGCATTTCTCTAATCAAAAGTGATTTAGAACACTTCTTCATATGCCTATAGATAACTTTGATTTCTTCATGGAAAACTGCCTGTTTGTGTTCTTTAACCATTTGACAAGGGGGGAATGGCTTGTATTATCATAAATTTGACTCAATTCTCTATATATTTGAGAAATGAGGCCTTTATCAGAGACACTTGATGTAAAGATTGTTTCCCAGTTTTCTGTTTTCCATCTCATCTTGGTTGCATTGGTTTTGTCTGAATAAAGTCATTACTTTACTATAATTCAAACTATTTAATTTACATCTTGTGATGCTCTCTATCACTTGTTTGGTCATGAATTCTTCCCTCCCCATAGATCTGAGAGGTAGGCTATTCTTTCCTCTTCCAATTTATTATTGTGTCACCCTTTATGTCTAAATCATGCACTCATTTTGACCTTACATATGTATATGGTGTGCAACACTCAAATTCTAAATGTAGAATTGAACAGTTTGGGCCCTGGAGGTTGCCTGCTGACCCGGGCCTTTCCTTTCCCTCCTTTTGCTTTCTTAGGCTCCTCTCAGATTGATATTTTGCTGCTGTAGGATGTTTCTCTCCCTGGAGCTTTCCCCCCTTGAGTGCTACCCAGAGTTTTGCTGAGGCACTGGGAGACTTTATTGCTGTAGAACACTGCGGCCCATGATGATTTTCTGAGCTGGTTTCCACTGGTTCTTCTGCTTGACTGAGGCACTCAGGGGGTCCTGGTGTTGGTGTTTGCCTGCTGCATGCCCTGGGGTCCAGGATCTCCCCCTGATATGCAGAGGTGTGACTTTCTGCTTGCTTGCTGGGACACCTCCCATTCTGTACTGCTCGCCTTCTCCCAGGGCAAGAGGGGCTTTTTCCATTAATCCTTCAAGCTACCTGAGCTACTGGACTGCTGCAACCCTTCTTTCTTCTAGTTTAGTTGTTCTAGGGTTTTTCCCAAGGTGATATTTTTTGGGCTTTCAGAAGTTAAAAAAGAATGTTAAGAGCGATTTACTCCTTACTCTGCTATCTTGGGTCCCTGAAGCATAAGACTGGTATAGCAGCTTCCACATGAAAGGAGTAAAGGGCATGAAGTCTGTTATACTAGTAAAACACTACTGAAATATGAAAATTTGAGATCTATATTAAGACAATCACAGGTGCTTAAAGTATTGATGGTTATCCCTCAGAAGCTAGCAAAGTAAGCACTTAGTGTTTCTTGAATTTAAAATTTCTCCCTGAACCATACACACACACACACACACACACACACACAAATTTTCCTACCATTTGGAAAATAGTCTGACATAATGGGTAGATTGATTAATTGATGTCTAACATCCTTTCCAGCTCTTAATTCCTATGATACTTATTGGTAATTATTGATTATCATTATTAGCAATGATAATAAGAGGTAGTGTGGCATACTGGCTAGATGACCAGTTTTGGAATCTTGAAGATGTGGGTCCAAGCCCTATCCCTGACATATACTGTTTATGTGACAACAGTAAAGTTGTTCAGTAACTTTTTTAACAGTAAAGTTGTATAGTTCCAGGTAATTATCAAAGATATTCTGCATTAACTGGATAGGCTTCCACACCAAGAGTTAACTACACCAATAAAATCAGGAGCCCAGATACACATGATAAATGGAAAGAACAACCATACCCCCCAGTTTTTTTTTAAAGTGAATGTAACAACACGATAAAGATCAAGAATGACTTGAAAAAAAGAGATGTCTGAACACTCATAACCCACCCCTTTGTGGAAGTGGGAGATCTATAGGGATAATACATTGCAAATATTTTTGAACATTTTCAATATATTAATTCATTGTGATAATCT
The DNA here is from genome assembly GCF_900497805.2 of Vombatus ursinus. Classification (NCBI taxonomy): domain Eukaryota; kingdom Metazoa; phylum Chordata; class Mammalia; order Diprotodontia; family Vombatidae; genus Vombatus; species Vombatus ursinus. The sequence continues at coordinate 29,202,595 of NW_020954619.1, forward strand.
TTTCCTCTTTTTGAGGAAAAAATAATATTTGCTTTGTAGAATGGTTCTCTGGGAGGAAGACAGGAAGAGATGCTAGGTAAAACCATGATGATGTTAAAAATGAAGGATCACTAAATTTTTTAAACAAAGAAATTAAGGTTCAAAACCATATTAAAATAAAATTAAAACTAATAATTTACCTTTATACAATACAGTAAGGTATATAAAGCATTTTCTTCACAATAACCTTTGATATAGTTTCTACAGCTATAATAATCCTATCTCATATATGAAGAAACTAAAGCTCAAAAAAGGTTAGGTGACTTGATGGTTACCATGTAGGTAGTAAATATCAGAGCCACCATTTGTAGGCATTTCTATTGTGGGAATTTTAATTCCAATTCATTATTCTCAGTATTCTATTCTTATTAATTGAACAAATAGAGCAAAATTCTTAACTTCTGGAAGATTTAAAAGGTTTAAAATTTTTAAAAAGTCATATTCCTCTTTTCTTTCTTGAAAATCTTGCTGTCCCATTATGTATGAAGGAAATTTTAAATTGTATGTGCTTACTCCCTTAGCAAAATGAATACTACAGTTCCAGATAAAAATCTCCATTTGTACAAACTTAGTGAAAAGTGCTATTCAAATTATTATTTTTTAAGCCCTCTTTCATTGAAGGTATTGGCAATGTTGGAGGGAAAACTAGTGTTCAATGACCACACGTTGTTGGGAGATATTTTTCATTTTTTCATGTCTATGATGAAAAAAGTATGGAAATTCAGGTATTGTGGGACAATTAAAATACCAGGGGGAGAAAAAAAAAACATTTTCAAGGTCAATTGACTCAGTTTCTCTTAGTGGATTTTGAAGAGGATAGAGACTACAAGAACTGAGATTTCAATTTTTTCAAACCTGTGTGTTTAAAGTTCTTCAAAGCTTCTCTCTTTGTAGATTTTTAGTGCTTATTTTTTTCTTTCTTTCTTAAATAAAACATAACTGGTCTTTTTGTATCAGCTATTCCTCTCAAAGAGCAATCTCTTATAAACATTAGAAAAAAGAAGAAAAATAAAAAGTAATAAAAATGACATTAAACACAGTGTACTTCAACGATAGTCATCACCGCTGCAAAGAAGCAGAAGAAGATACTTTCTCATATATTTTATTTGCTGCCAAACATGGTAATTATAGTTTTAAAATACTGTGATTTAATTTTTTATTCTTGTTCTTTCTATTTAATCTTTTAACCATGGTGGATTTTTCCCCTGTTTTTGCATACTTCAATTTTGGAAGTTCACAACTGTTGCATTTTTCTCTGTATTCATAATTTTTTTCTTATAGAAGGCTATACTTTTTCAAAGTCAATGTCTATACTCTCCACACACCACAGATTATAAATTGATTTGTAGGAAAGGTCAACCAGAAATTCTCTATGTAGCATTTTATATACTAAAATTAATTTCCTATATCACCACTATTATTCAATATTTTTCTAGAACTGTTAGCTATAGCAATGACAAGAAACATAATTTGAAGGAATTGAATCCACAAGAAGAAAATAAAACTATCACTCTTTACATACAATTTGATGGTATACTTAGAGAACACTAGAGAATCACCTAAAACCTGGTTGAAATAATTAGCAATTTCAATAAACACGCAGGATATTAACTAAACCCATATAAATCGTCAGTGTTTCTACATATTACCAAAAAAGCCCAACAGGAAGAGACAAAAAGAGAAATTACATTTAAATACTGCAGACAATATAAAATACTTGGGAGTGTACTTGCCAAGACAATCGCAGGAACTGTAGGTACAAAATTACAAAGCACCTTTCACATGAAGTCATATCTAATGGGTAGGCCAAGTCAATATAATGAAAATGGAAATTCTACATAAATTAATTTATTCAGTGTTACATCAATCAAATTACCAAAAATTATTTTGTAGAGTATTTTGTAGAAAAAATAATAACAAAATTCATCTGTAAGAACAGTCAAAAATATCAATGAAAAATAATTTGAAGGAAGGTAGCCTAACCACCAAACATCTCAAACTTTATTATAAAGCAGGAATCATCAGAATAATCTGGTACTGGCTAAGAAATAGAGTGGTGGATAAGTGGTTAAGATTAGGTACACAATGCACAGTAGTAAATGACCATAGTAATCTAGTATTTGATAAACTCAAAGACTCCTGATTTTGGGACAAGAACTCACTATTTGACAAAAATTGCTGAAACTAGTGTGGGTTGTGACCCTATATGGGGTTGCGACTCACAGTTTAAGAAGTGCTGAAGGGGTTGTGAGTGCAAAAAGTTTAAGAAGCCCTGATCTAAATCACTACTGATGAGAGAAATTAAATTAAAACAAATTTGTGGCAATACCTCATACATATCAGGTTAATTAATAGGACAGAAAAGGAAAGTGACAAATGATGCAGGGGATCTGGGAAAACTGGGACACTAATGACTGTTGGTAAAGTTCTGAACTGATTGAACCATTCTGGAGATCAATTTGGAACTTTGTCCAAAGGGTTATAAAACTGTGCATACCCTTTGATCCAGTAATACTACTACTAGCTCTGTATCCCCAAAACATAAAAAGGTAAAGGTAAAGAATATATATATATATATATATATATATATATATATATAGTGCTATAAGAAATGGTAAGTAGAATGGTTTCAAAAAACAAAAACAAAAACCTGAGACTTACATGAACTGACGCTGAGTGAAGTGAGCAAAACCTGGAAAACATTATACACAGTAACAGCAATATTGTATGATGATCAACTATGAATGACTTGGCTATTCTCAACAGTGCCACAATCCAGACAATTCCAAAGCATTTATGATAAAAAATGCTATCCACCTATAGAGAAAGAACTGATAGAGTCTAAAAGCAGAACGAAACATACTTTTTTAAACTTTCTTTTTCTTTTCTTATCTGTTTTCCCCCTACAAAATGACTAATAGGGAAATACACGTTGCATGACTGTATACATAATTTATATGTCTTCTTGGGAAGGGGGAGGACATGGTAGAAGGAAGGGTATTTGCAGCTCAATGAAATGAAATGAAAAAATTAATTTTATTCCAATGAGATCTATTTTAACTTTTTAAAACCATTTATAACCTGGTCTCTTCCTACCATCCCAATCTTCCTACTTCTTAATATTTTCTATGTTCTCTACAATCCAGTGACTTTGGTCTCTTTGTTCCTCTCTCAAGGCACTCCATTTCCTGACTTTCACTGACATTTACACTGGTAGTTTCCAGTAGCTGGAATTCTTTTGTTCCTCATTTTTTCCTAATTGCTTCCTTGACTTTTGTCAAGACTAAAATATCTCCTCCTAAAAGAAATGTTTCAGTTTTCCTTAATGGTAATGCCTAACTTCAGAGATTATTTCAAATTTATGTTGCATATATCTTACTTGTTCATAGGTCTTTGTACATTGTCTCCCCTCTCCTTGAATGAAGAAACAATTTTTGACTTTCTTTCCTCAGCGCTTAGTAAAGTGCTAACATAGTAGGTGCTGAATAAATGTTTGCTGACTTTTCTTGACTCTTTGACCTCCTCAGGGGTATATACAAGTAGTGGAATTCCTAGCTCAAATGGTATGAACTATTTTTTGAAGTTTCTCAAAAAATTTTAAAACATATCCCATAATTGTTTGATAAGTTCATATTCCACCAACATTTTGTCTGTTGGCATGTCTTCCCCCAACTTCTTCAACTTGTGGCATGAGAGATAAAGTAATAATAATAATAATAATAATAATAATAATAATAATAATAATAATA
>NW_020954619.1:29206392-29331613 GCF_900497805.2 Vombatus ursinus
TAATAATAATAATAATAATAATAATAATAATAATAATAATAATAATAATAATAAGTAGTAGTGATAGTAGTAGTAGTAGTAGTAAATGAAGTAGTTGGCATTTATAGAGTGCTGAAAGTTTTCTAACACTCTTTTCAAATCCCTTATTTTATCCTCACAACAACCATGGGGGTTAAGTGTTATTATTCCCATTTTACAGATGAGTAAACTGAGGTGGACAAAGGTGCTATTATTATCCCCACTTTACAGATGAGGAAATTGAGGCAGACAAAGGTTAAATGACTTGCCCAGGATTACATAGCTGTAAATGTGTGAGGCCAAAACTTAAGTATTCCTGACTCCAAGTCCTACTGTCTTTCTACTGTGCAGCATATCTGCCCCTCTTAGAAATGTGTGTTTCTTCTTGCTAACATTCTTACTATTGCATTGTTCCCAGGCCTCCCAGATGATAAATAGTAAGCCTGATCCCTGTCTGCTGAAGTCTATTCTTACCCATCTGTGAAATATTCCATATGCCATATCATCTCTTTTGGCTGGGGAAAAGAGACAATAGTGAAATTTTCGTTTGAAAAGTGATATTTGAAATAGTCCTAAAGATATAGTATTATTATATCAAGCAAATATTTCTGGAGCAATTATTTGAGGAAAAAGACAGTAAAAATAATAGGACATGCTATTTGGAGAGAAGCATAGGGTATGTGTGTGTGTGTGTGTGTTTGTGTGTGTATACACACACATAAAACAAGTAGTAACATAAGATCAGGAAAGAAAGATAGGTCAGAACTATTTGGCAGAGACATGACTGACAGAGAACTTTGGCAAAAACATTAACTTTTCTCACCAGCAATTTCATGCTGTAGTTCCTGCCATGGTAGGTAGAGAGGGAAGTTCCTTTGCATGTTAGTATGTATCTTTACACCTTGCCTAAAGGGTTTTCTTGTAGTACCTACTTAAATTGCCCCAGCCAGTATCTCCAGTGTCCAAACACCTTGACAATCCATATTTCATCTATCTCATGGATGCCTCTGTAATGATTCTGTTTTTTGTAATACTATAATTTTCCTCCTAAGTCCAAGTTAATATGTCTAGATTAAAGTGTATTTTTGGCCTATAAGAAGAATCAGAGAAATTTCTAGTAGGAAGAGAATCATAGAGGTCATCTTTTCCAATCCTCCTCTTTTTAAAATAAGAAAATCAAGACAAAGGGAGGTGAAGAAATTTGCCCTAGCATAATCAGGTTTGAGAATGTTGGTGCTGGGAGCTAAACTCACGTTTCAGAGGCCAAATTCAATACTTACAACACTATGCAATGCTGTTTTATATAACATTGGACATGATATGGGGCTGTCTAGGTGTTAGTGATATAGAGGAATTTTATTGTATTGATAGTATAGATTTACAGAATGTTAAAACTAGAATGGCATTGGAAAATCATTCCAAAAAGTGTTAACATTTTATGAATGAGAAAACAGAGGTTCACACAAGTGAAAGGGCTTGGGTGAGGGATAACAGTGAGTTAGTGGTAGATGAGAATTTTATGTGTCCTTACATAGTTACATGTGGTTTCCCCCAATAGAATGTTAATTCCTTGATGGCAGGGAGCATTTTATTTTTTGTTTGCATTTTCCAACATCTTCCAAACACCTTTCCATCATGTAGAGACTACTATCTGGTATTCTGCCTCCTTTAGAAAGATGAGAAACACCATTCAATCAGCACCAGAGTCCTCCCTTCCAGAAAAGAGAAGAAAAGCCATTCCATCAAGTCTCTATCCTGGTCTCCTGACTTGAGAAAATGTGAAATAAAATTATTCTTTTAGCTCTCAAGTTTTGTCTCTTTTGCTGAACTGTCTAAGGCTCTGAAATAATTCCATCTCAAGGCCAAACCACTATAGACAATGAAAAACTACCTGAACTCAGTAATGAAAGATTAACAAACTCCCCCTTGATATACCGTCCCCATCCCAGTGATTCTGAATAATAGGCTGCCATCATTTGAGCCCTCCTTTCCAATGCTATCCTTTATTTCCATTCCCCTGAACCCAACTATCCCTCTCCTGCCCCACATATCATTCTAAAGCAACCCACTCATTCCACTGTATTCTCTGAAAAGCCTGCTCCATAGTCTACAAGCTTGTTTTCATCTTGAATCTTTTTCTCCTCCTCTCCTTCTTTCTTCCAGTTCTGAGACTTGGACACAGACTCAAGTAACTCCATTCCAGCACTGACTTCACTTCCACTAATTCCTCCACTCATTGGTTAAGGTGGGGGACTTGGAGTATTCTTCACTCTCCATTACTACTTCCATTTTCTCCCTTCACCACCACTACTCATTAATCTCTCCTCTTTTGAAATTTACTTAGGCCATATCCACTACTCAGAGAAAATTCTGGTAGCTCATGTCTACTGACCCCAGGACACTCTGCTTTCCTCAGAGAGGCGTACCCTTTTTTTCACTTCAACTCTTGTCCTCTTACTAAGGGACTTTGATATGTGTATGTGCGTGTGTGTGTGTGTGTGTGTGTGTGTGTGTGTATAGATAGCTATATCTACATATGTTTATGCAATATAGATAGATAGATAGATAGATAGATAGATAGTGATACTCCCTCAAGCATTCCCATCAGACATCAGAAATTATTAATAGCCCACCTCAGTCACACACAAAGATAGTCATATACTTAATCTTAGTGTATCATTTCCACATTAATGAATTCTGAAATTCCTGTATCTTATCTCTACCTTTTGTCATTTCACCTCTTCCTCTGTTATGCAACTCTATACCCTGTTTTTTATCCACACTGTGACCTCCAAACCCTTGGCCTCTAAACAGTTTCAGAATTTATTACTCTGGTACTAGCTTTTTGTTCTCTCTTTTTCATCTTGACCCCTTAGTGATTCAATTAAACTCTACATTGTCCTCTTCTCTTGAGTCCTAAGCCCCTTCACCAATCTTGCCCTCCCAAACTTCAGCCTTGGACCACTCTCAATATCCTTTGCCTTTGCTCCTTCTAATGTAATCCTGAACAATGCTGGAGAAAAACATCATGGAACCATGGCAACTCAATCCACCACATGACTTGTTACATTACTTTAACAGGGCTCTCATTGTGCAAGGCAACACCTTTTACACCTCTCTAACTCACTACATTTTTCACTATAGAGTGCTTTTGAAATCTTTCAATGCTTTCTCAAATCTTTAATGGCTCCCTATACCTATTCTCTCACAGGCGGGAACCTTGCTTCATATTTTACTGAAAGAAAATACAGACTACTCACTAATAACTATATCTTCTCACCACCTACTCATCTCATAACATCTAGATGCCTTAAGTCAATATCTCCTCTGTTGCTTTTGTCACAAATAAAGAGGTAGCCCTTCTTGCCAAGGCAAACCCCTGTACGTGCAAAAGTGATCCCATTCCATCCTCTCCAGTATATTGCCCTTCCCCATCATCCCTATTCTGTCACTTGTCTTCAACAAGACTGTGTGCTGGATTTTCCCTGCTACGTATATACAGGTCCAGATAATCAAAAACCCCTCATTTAATTCATCCACCCCCACTAACTTCCATCCCATATTTCTCTTCTTTTTTATAGCTAAACTCCTTGAAAAGGCAATCTAAGATAACCCCCAATTCTTTTCCTTTTAACTTTCTACAGTCTGGTTTCTGGCTTCATTATTAAACCAAAACTGTTCTCTCTATGACTACTAATGATTGTTTAATTGTCAAATCTAATGTACATTTCTCAGTCTTCATCCTTCTTATCTTCACTGCAGCCTTTGGCTTTCTTAATCACCCTTTACTCCTTGATACTCTCTTTTCTCTAGGTTTTTGTAAGACTGCTCTTTCCTAATTCTCCTCCGACCTTTTTGACTGCTCCTCATTGTCCTTTGCTGGATCTTCTTTCTTGTCATGCCTGCTAAATATGAAAGCCCCTCAGGTTTCTGTCCTGGGTCCTCTTCTCTTCTCTCTCTATAATATTGAATTGTGGCCTCATCAGTTTCCATGGATTCTATTATCATTTCTTTGCTAATGATTCCCAGATTTATTTATTCAGTCATATTCTCTTGGCTGACCTCCAGTTTTGCATCTCCAAGAATCTCCTGGACATCTCAAACTACATGAAGCACAGGCATTATCAAAATGAACATGTGCAAAATTGAACTCATTATCTTTCCTCTATACCCTTCCTTTCTTTCTAATTTCCCTATTACTTTTGAGAACATCACCATTCATTCTATCAATCACTTAGGCTTGTAGCCTATGACCTAAGGGTCATATTTAATTATTCCCTTTCTCCATCAATGTTCAATCTTTAGCTAAATCCTGCCAATTTTATCTTCACAAAATCACTTGAATATGCCTCCTTATATCCTCTGAAAATACCACCACCCTGTTGTAGACCCTTACTATCTCATAACCAGACTATTCCAATAGCCCACTGGTTGTTGTCCCTGCCACAATTCTCTCTCTGCTCTTGCCCATCCTTCATTCAGCTGTCAAAGTAATATTCATAAAGCACAAGTATTATCTTGTCACTTCCCTACCTCTAATCAGTTGTTTCTAGCTGCTCTCTATCACCTCTAGAATCATATAAAATCCTTTGTCATTCAAAGCTCTTCTCAACTTAGCCCCCTGACCATCACCTTTTCTGTTTTCTTACACCTTATTCATCTCCACATATCCTAAGATCCAGTGACAAGGGTCTCCTTGCTGTTCCTGAAACAAGACACTAAATCTCCAGACAACAGGCATTTTCACTTACTATCCCACATACCTAGAAATCTCTCATTTTTCATCACTGCCTGTTGAATTCTTTTAAGTTCCTGCTGAAACCATGTATTTTTTAGGAAGACTTTCTAATACTCCTTAATTCTAGTGTTTTCCCTCTGTTGATTTTCTTGAACCTATCCTGTATACAGCTTTTTCTGTATAAAGTTTTTTGTTTTTTCTTGTTTGTTTTTTTTTTTACATATGATCTCCCCATCAAACTGTGAAGTCCTTGGGAAAAAGGAATTTGTTTTTGTTTTGTTTTGCCTCTCTTTGTATTCCCAGTGCTTAGCACAGTGCCTGGCACTTAAATGCTAAATAAATATTTATTGATAAACTGATTGACAGCACCTATCTGTAGTCCCTAACACAGTTCCTAGAACATAGTAAGTGTTTAATAAATGTCTGTTGTTTAATTGATATGAAACTAACTTTCATGATCCCCATTTAGATACTTGAAACCCTCTTTTGTTCCACAAGTACCCTTCTCATAGAACATTTTTAGAGCAAACACACAATTTAAATTGCAGCAAAATCTATTTGAATCCTAAACACACAAATATATCCATGGAAACATATTCCTAAATATAAACCAAATTATAATCACACACAAATATAAGCACAGTTCCATGGGTCTTTGTCAAAGTCAGAGCCATACCTTCATGCAACTTGGAGCCAATTCACATGAGGTCAGAGGAAAATCTATGGTAGTATAGCAAACAGTCTCACCACAGTCAACATACAACCATGTTAGGGGGCAGAAATTAGTATGGAGAGATCCTGAGCCTCAGTATGGTAGAGCAGATAATCACCAATGCCAGGATACCCCTTGTGCCTTAGTATAGCAAAGAGAAGAGTCAGACTCCAACTCCAAGAACCATTGTGTGCTTCAGGATAGCCACAGGCAAATGGGCACCCTTCAACACCCAGAACTCTGTTGTACATTAACATAATCAAGGGGAAATGCAGAAAAGTCCCACTGGGTCTCAGCACCTGCCAGACACCACCACTAGGAACCCAGTACAGCACCACATAATTTTCCAGATATCTAAGGCCTCCAGTAATGCCAGCCACACCTACCCCAACCTCTCTGCATAGCACCAGACACAAGGGTCTCCTGGGGCCTCAGGGCAACATCAGTACAGCACCAGGTAAACAACCAGGGCCTGCAGGCACTGATAAAAAGAGACTGAGACAGTGCCCCTTCCACTCCAGGTGCAGAACTCAAATTTAAAAGAAAGGTAAATGGCAAAAAAAGGAGCAAAAATAACAAAGAAATAACCTGACCATTGAAAGTTATTAGGGTGACAGGGAAGACCATAACACAAACTCAGAAGAGGACAACAATGTCAAAAGACTTATGGGGAATATCCCAAAGAAAAAGAGAAAGTGACCTCAAGGCCAGAAAGACCTCAAGGAAGAGATCAAGATCATATAAAATAAATTATATTATTAATATAATTATATTTATATAATTAATATATATGGTATATATAGTATATATAATTAATAAATTATGTAAAAGAGTTAAAAATAATGGGTGAAGAAATGAGAGTGATGCAAGAGAATTGTGAAAAAAACAGTCAACAGCTTAGAAAACTGCTTAAAAAGTAGAATTGACCAAATGGAAAAGGAGATACAAAAGTCCACTGAAGAAAAGAACTCCTTAAAGAGTACAATTTGCCAAATGAAAAGAAAGTACAAAAGCTAATTGAGGAAAATAATATCTTAACAGTAAGAATTGGGGAAGTGGAAGCTAATGACTCTATGAGACAACATGAATCAATCAAGCTAATTCAAAAGAAAGAAAAAAATGAAGACAATATAAAATACCTCATGGGAAAAACAACTGACCTGGAAAATAGACTCAGGAGAGACAATATTGGAATCATTGGACTACCTGAAAGCCTTAATTCAAGAAATTATCAAGGAAAACTGTCCTGATGTCCTGAAACCAGAGGGTGAAACAGGCATTGAAAGAATCCACTGATCACCTCAGTAAAGAGATCCCAAAATAAAAACATCAAATAACATGATAGGCAAATTTCAGAACCACCAGGTCAAGGAAAAAAAAAATATTACAAGTGGCCAGAAATAAACAATTCATATATCAGGGAATCACAATGAGGATTACACAGGATTGGCTGCTGCAACATTAAAGGGTAGGAGGTAATAGTAGAACATGATATACCTGAAGGCATTCAGACTCCATAGTTCTTTCTCTGGATGTGGACAACATTTTCCATCATGAGTCTTTTGGAGTTGTCTTAGATCCTTGCATTGCTGAGAAGAGTGAAGTCTATGAAAGTTGATCATCGCACAATGTGGGTGTTACTATGAACAATGTTCTCCTGGTTCTGCTCACTTCACTCGGCATCAGTTCATATAAGTCTTCCCAGGTTTTTCTGAAGTCAGCCTGATCATCATTTCTTATGGAATGATAGTATTCCATTACATTCATATACCACAACTTGTTCAGCCATTCCACAATTTATGGGCATCACCTCAATTTCCAATTGTTGGCCACCACAAAAAGAGATGCTATAAATCTTTTTATACATGTGGGTCCTTTTCCCATTTGTATGATCTCTTTGGGATATAGCCCGAAGTGCTATTGCTGTGTCAAAGGGTATGCACATTTTTCTAGTGCTTTGGGAATAGTTCCAAATTGCTCTCCAAAATGGTTGAATCATTTCACAACTCCAACAATGCATTAATGTCCTAATTTTCCCACAACTTCTCCAATATTTATCATTTTCCTGTTTTGTCATGTTGGCCAATCTGATGGGTGTGATGTGGTACCTCAGAGTTGTTTTGATTTACATTCTTCTAATTAATAGTGATTTAGAGCATTTTTTTTCATATGGCTATAGATAGCTTTAATGTCTTCATCTGAAAATTGCCTATTCCTATCCTCTGATCATTTCTCAATTGGAGAATGACTTGTATTCTTATAAATTTGATTCAGTTCTCTATATATTTTAGAAATGATGCCTTTATCAGAGAAAATGGCTGTAAAAATTGTTTACAGCTTTCTGCTTCCCTGAAAATCTTGGTTTCATTGGCTTTGTTTGTGCAAAAATTTTTCAATTTAATGTAATCAAAATTGTCCATTTTGCATTTCATAATGTTCTCTATCTCTCGTTTGGTCATAAATTCTTCCCTTCTCCATATATCTCACAGGTAAACTATTACCTGCTCTCCTCACTTGCTTATTGTATCATTCTTTATATTTAAATAATGAAGCCATTTTGACTTTATCTAAGTTTAGGGTGTATGATGTTAGTCTATGCCTAGTTTGTGCCATACTATTTTCCAGTTTTCTGAGGAGTTTTTCTCAAATAGTGAGTTCTTATCACAAAAGCTGGAGTCTTTGGATTTATCAAACTGTACATTACTGTCAAAGACTATTGTATCTTGTCTACTGAACCAATTCCACTGATCCACCAATCTATTTTTTATAGCCAGTACCAAGTAATTTTGATGATTGCTGCTTTATAATACAATTTAAGATCTGGTATAGCTAGGCCACCTTCCCTTGTATTTATTTTTATTAGTTAACTTGATATTTTGGATCTCCTGTTCTTCCATATGGATTTTGTTATCATTTTTTCTAGCTCTACAAATAATTTTTGTAGTTTGACTGGTAAGGCACTGAATAAGTAAATTAATTTAGGTAAAATTGTTACTTTCACTATATTAGCTTGGCCTACCCATGAGCAACTGATGTTTCTCCAGTTATTTAGATCTGACTTTTTTGTGTGAAAAGTGTTTTGTAATTGCATTCATATAGTTACTGTGGTTTTTGTTTGGCAGGTAGACTCCCACATATTTGGTAATGTCTACAGTAACTTTAAATGGAATTTCTCTTTTTATCTCTTGCTGTTGAGCTTTGTTAGAAATATGTAGAAGTGCTAATGATTTATGTGGGTTTCTTTTATATCCTACAATATTACTAAAATTGTCAATTATTTAAAGTATTTTTAATTAATTCCCTAGCATTCTCCAAATATATCATCATATCACCTGATAGCTTTATTTCTTCTGTGCCTATTCTATTACCTTCAATTTCTTTTTCTTCTCTTATTGCTAAAGATAACATTTCTAGTACAATATTGAACAACAGTGGTGATAATGGACATCCTTGTTTCACTCCTGATTTATTGGAAATGCTTCTAGTTTGTCCCATTTACATATAATGCTTGCTGATGGTTTTAAGGAAGACTTCATTTATTCCTATGCTCTCTAGTGTTTTTAATAGGAATTGGTGTTGTATATTGTCAAAAGCTTTTGCTGCATCTATTGAGATAATCATATGATTTCTCTTAGTTTTGTTGTTGATATGGTCAAGTATGCTGACAGTTTTCCTAATATTGATCCAGCTCTACCTTCTTGGTATAAATCTACCTGGTCATAGTGTAGTACTCTTGTGATAAGTTACTGTAATCTATCTGCCAATGTTTTATTTGATTTTTTTTCATCTATATTTATTAGGGAAATTGGTTTATAATTTTAATTCTTTGTTATGGCTCTTCCTTCTTTAGGTATCAGCGCCATATTTGTATCATAAAAATAGTTTAGTAGGACTCCACCTATTTTCTCAAATAGTTTATATAGTATTGGAATTAGTTGTTCTTTAAATGTTTGATAAAATTCACTTTCAAATCCATCTGGCACTGGAGATTTTTTCTTAGGGATTTCATAGATAGCTTGCTCAATTTCTTTTTCTGAAATGGGATTAATTATTTTATTTCCTCTTCTATTAATCTGGGCAATTTATATTTTTGTAAACATTCATCCATTTAACTAAGAATGTTATCGGCAAACAGTTGGGAAAATAACTCCTAACTATTGTTTAACTTCCTCTTCATTGGTGTGGAATTGACCCTTTCCTTTTTTGATACTGGTAATTTAGTTTTTTTTTTTCTTTCTTTTTTTAAATCAAATTAATGGAAGGTTTATATATTTTATTATTTTTTTCTTAAAACCATCACTTAATTTTAGTTATTTTTATTTATCTATTAGTTCAATAGTTTTCTTAATTTAAATTTTATTAATCTCTCCTTTGGTTTTCAGAATTTCTAATTTGGTATTTAAGTGGGGATTTTTATTTTTTTCCTCTTTCTAGCTTTTTTAGTTGCATGCCTAATTCATTGCTGTCCTTAGAGATATTTAGTGATATATAGAGATTTAGAGATTTTAAGAGATTTAGGGATATTTAGATTTAGAGATATAAAACTTCCCCTAAGAACTGCTTTTGCTGCATCCCATAAGTTTTGATATGTTGTCTTAATACTTTCATTCTTTGGGTGAAGTTATTGATTATTTCTAATTGACCCACTCATTCTTTAGATTTTTTTTCAATTAATTTTTAGTCTATCTTTCCATGGCCCTTTATTACATGTAATTTTTATTGGATTGTGAGGTTTTTATGCCCTAATACATCATCAATTTTTGGGTAGGTGCCATATAACACTGAGAAAATGGTGTATTCCTTTCTATCCCCATTCAATTTTCTCCTGACATCTATGCTTTCTAACTTTTCTAAAACCTTTATTTTGTGGTTATATTTATCTAGTTCTGAGAAGGGGAAATTGAGGTCCCTCAATAGTATAGTTTCATTGTCTATTTCTTCCTATAATTCATTTATCATCTCCACTAAGAATTTGGATGCTATACCACTTGGTGCATGTATGTTTAGCAATGATATTACTTCATTTTCTATGGAACCTTTTAGAAGGAAGTAGTTTGTTTCCTTATCTCTTTTAATTAGACTTATTTTTGCTTTTGCTTTGTCTGAGATCAGCATTGCTGCCCCTGTTTTTTTATTAACCTCAGTTAAAGCATAGTATAACCTGCTCCAGTCTTTTACCTTTACTCTGTGCGTTTCCCTCTACTTCAAATGTGTTTCTTGTAAACAACATATTGTAGTTCTTAATCCACTCTGCTATCCTATTCCATTTTATGGGAGAATTCATCCCATTTACATTCACAGTCATGATTACTTTCTGTGTCTTTCTCTCCATCCTATTCCACACCTTTTTATTCTTTTCTCTCTCCCTTCTTCCTTTTTCCTCCTCACTAGAGTTTTGATTTTGACCACTGCCTCCCTCAATATGCCCTCCTTTCTATCATCCAACTCCCTTTTCTTCCCCTTTTTCTTTACTAGTTCTTCCCTCCCTTCTATCCACCCCATCCTTTTTCTTGCCCCTTAACCCTCCTACTTCCTATAGGGTAACTTAGATTTCTATACCTACTGATTTTATTATTCCCTCTTTGAGCCAAATCTGAGGAGAATAAGATTCAAATAATGCTCAACTACCTCCTTTATTTCCCTCTACTATAACAGGTTTTTGTGCCTCTAGATGTAATGTAATTTACCCTTTTCCACCTCCTCCTTTCCTCTTCTTCCTGTACAATCCCTTTTCACCACTTAATTAGATTTTTATCATCACATCAAAGTCAACTTATTCCCATGTCCTCTGTCTATGTATATCCCTTTTAAATATGGCAATAAAGATATAGTTCAGAGTTCTGCTTCCAGAAGCTAAGATGGCTGAGTAAGAAGTAAATCACTCTCACCATCCCTTATTAACCTCTGAAAGCCCAGAAAACATCAGGACAAGAAAAATCCTGGAATAGCTGAGCCAGCAGAAAGATGGGGTACAGCAGTCCTATACCCCAGGAAGCTTGAGGGATTAACTGGAAAGGCCCCTCTTGCCCTAGGGGAGACAGAGCAGTACAGAACAGGAGACATACCAGTAAGCTAGTGGAAAGCCCCCTCCCCCACCTCAGCATACCAGAGAGAGATCCTGAACCCCAGTTGGTGGGGGAGGCAAATACCAACACCAGGACCTCTGAATGTCTCAGTATGGGCAGAGGAACCAGTGGAAACTGGCTCAGAAAGCCACCACATGCCATGGTGTTCTCCTGTAGCCAAGTCTCCAGGTGCCTAAGCAAAACTCTGGGAAGCACAACTCCAATAGGGAAAGCCCCAGGTGGAGAAAAATACTACAGCAGTTAAACATCCATCTGCAAGGAGCCAAAAAAAGCACAAAGCCCAGGTGAGCAGGCAACCTCCAGGGACCAGGCTACCTAACCATATGTGAGAGCTCCAGTGTGGCTGATTTCAACCCAACACCAGGGAAGCTGCCAGAACCCTATAGGCTCCAACTGACTGCATTGGAGGCCCCAGAACATAAAGACAGTGACCAGACCCCAGGCTCCCAGTACAATAAGATTGGATCAGTGCCTCTTGCTCCCCAGGAGGAGATGTCAATGTTTTTAAAGGCCAGGAAATAAGCAAACACCATGAGCAAAAAGAGCTGTACCATAGATTCTTATTGTGGGAACAGTGAAGATGAAGGCAGTATTCTGAAAAGGACGCATTGTCAAGAAACCCAAAGTTGAAACCTCAAAAGGGAATATGAACTGGTCTGAAGACCAAAAAGCCTTCTTGGAAGAGCTCATGGAGGATTTTAAAAGTGAAATAAGAGAGGTAGAAGGAAAATTGGGAAAAGAAATTAGAGGTATGGAAGAGAGAGTCAATAGCTTGGAAAAGGAAGGACAAAAAAAATAACTGTTGAAAACAAGTCCTTAAAAAATACAATTGGCCAAATGGGGAAAAAAAAGTACACTGAAGAAAACAACTCCTTAAAAAGCAGAATTGGTCAAACAGAAAATGAGACACAAAATCTTGCTGAGGAGAAGAACTCATTAAAAAATAAAATGGGACAAGTGGAAAAGGAGGTACAAATTTAATAGAAAAAAACTAAATGTTAAAAATTAGAATTGGGCAAGTGGAAGCTAATGACTCTATAAGAGAGTGAAAATCAGTCAAACAGAAACAAAAGAATGAAAAATAGATGAAAACATAAGATATCTCATTGGTAAAACAACTGACATGGAAAGTAGGTCCAGGAGAGACAATATAAAAAATTATTGGTCTACCTGAAAATCATAATGAAAAAAAGAGCCTGGAAAGAATCTTTCAGGAAATCATCAAGGAAAAAGTCCTAAAACCAGAGGGTAAAATAGCCATAGAAAAGATCCACCGAGCACTTCCTGAAACAGATCCCAAATTGAAAATGCCAATGAATATAGTAGCCAAATTCCAAAATTACCAGGTCAAAGAGAAAATACTGCTAGCAGCCAGAAAGAAATAATTTAATACCATGGAACCACAGTCAGGATTATGCAGGACCTTGTAGATTCTACATTAAAAGATCATAGTGCATGGAATATGATATTCCATAAGGCAAGGAGCTTGGATTACAACCAAGGACCCAGCAAAAATGAGCATAATCTATCAGGGAAGGAGATGGACATTGAACTAAATAGGGGACTTCCAAACCTTCCTGATAAAAAGACCAGAACTCAACAGAAAATTGGTTCTTCAAATATAAGACTCAAGAGAGACATAAAAAGGTAAATGGGACAGAAAAACAACAACAACAACAACAATAACAAGGGGAATCTGTTTGCATCTCTACAAGGGAAGGTGACACTTGCAACACTTGAGAACTGTATCATTATTACACCATTTTAAAGGGGTATACATAGAGGGGTTGGGTATAAGTTTATTGTGATACAATGATAAAAAAAATCTAAGTGGGTTAAATAGATCTAAGTAAGTGGATTAATCTGATCTAATGCAGAAAATGTACTGAGAAAAAAGGAAAGCAGGAGTCAGACAAGGGTAAATTACATTACAGGAAAAGGCACAACAACCTATTACAGTACAGGGAAAGAAGGGAGGGAGATGAGCATTATTTGAACCTTACTCTCATCAGATTTGGCTCAAGGAGGGAATAATATAATCAGTTAGGTATAGAAATCTAACTTGCCCTATAGGCAGTAAGAGGGGAAAGGGGAAATAAGAGGGAGGAGGCTAATAGAAGGGAGACTGAAATGAGAGAGGTGGTGGTCAAAAGCAAAACACTAGTGAGGAGGGAAAGGGAGAAATGAGAAAGAAAAGCACTAATATGGAGGAAATAGGATGGAGAGAAAGACACAGATAGTAATCATAACTGTGAATATGAATGAGATGAATTCTCCCATAAAATGGAAGTGGATAGCAGAATAGATTAAAAACCAAAATCCTACAATATGTTGTTTACAGGAAACACATTTGAAACAGAGGTATACACACAGTGTAAAGGTAAAATGCTGGAGTAGAATATATTATTCTTCAGCTAAAGTTAAAAAAAAGGACAGGTATCAATCCTGACCTCATACAAAGCAAAAGCAAAAATAGATTTTATCAAAAGAAATAAGGAAACTATATTGTACTAGAAGGCATCAAAGACTATGAAGTCTATGAAGACTAAACATATATGTACTAAGTGGTATAGCATCCAAATTATTAGAGGAGAAGTAAAGGGAGTTACAGGAAGAAATAGACAGCAAAACTATACTAGTAGGGGACCTCAACATCCCCCTCTCTGAACTAGATAAATCCAACTGCAAAATAAACAAGAAAGAAGTTAAGGAGGCAAATAGAATATTAGAAAAGTAAGGTATGGTAGACCTGTTGAGAAAACTGAATAGGGATAGAAAGGAATATACTTTTTTTCTCATCAGCACATGGCAACTACACAAAAAATGACCATGTACTAGGTTATTAAAAACTTCACAATCCAATGCAGAAAGGCAGAAATATTAAATGCATCTTTTTCAGATCATGATGCTATAAAAATTATAAGTAATAAAGGGCCATTGAAAGATACACTAAAAATAATTGGAAACTAAATAATCTAATCCTACAAAAAAAAAGAAGGGGTCAAATAACAAATCATAGAAACAATCAATAATTTCATTCAAGATAATGACAAAAATGAGACAACATACCAAAACTTATGGGATGCAGTGAAAGCAAGTTCTTAGGGGAAGTTTTATATCTCTAAATGCTAACATGAATAAAATAAAGAGGAGGTCAATTAATTGGGCATGCAATTAAAATAACTAGAAAAAGAACAAATTAAAATCCTTAATTAATCACCAAATTAGAAAGAACTGAAAACCAAAGGAGAACTTTATAAGACTGAAATTAAGATAACTATTGAACTAATAAATACAACTAAGAACTGGTTTTATGAAAAAAACAATAAAATAGATAAAGCTGTGGTTAATTTAATTAAGGAAAGAAGAAAACCTAATTACCAATATCAAAAATGAAAAGAATGAATCTACCTCCAAGGAGGAGGAAATTAAAACATTAATTAGGAACTATTTTGCCCAACTGTATGCCAATAAATTTGACAATCTTAGTGAAATGAATGAATATTTACAAAAATATAAATTGCCCAGATGAACAGAAGATGAAGTAAAATACTTCAATAATCTCATATCAGAAAAAGAAATTGAACAAGTCCTTGATGAACTCCTAGAAAAAATCTCCAGGGCGAAATGGATTTACAAGTGAATTATGTTTAACATTTAAAGAACAATTAATTCCAATACTATATAGACTATTTGGAAAAATAGGTGAAGAAGAAGTTTTACCAAATTCTTTTTTATGATGCAAATATGGTGCTGATATCTAAACTGTAGAGAGTCAAAATAGGGAAAGAAAATTATAGACCAATTTCCCTAATGAACATAGATTCAAAAATTTTAAATAAAATATTAGCAAATAGATTACAGCAGCTTATCACAAGAGTAATACACTATGATCAGGTAGATTTATACCAGGAAGGTAGAGCTGGATCAATATTAGGAAAACTGTCAGCACAATTGACCATATCAACAACAAAACTAAGAGCAATCATATGATTATCTCAATAGATGCAGAAAAAGCTTTTGACAAAATACAACATGCATTCCTATTTAAAACACTAGAGAGCATAGAAATAAATGAATTCTTCCTTAAAATGATAAGTAACATCGACCTAAAACCTTTAGCAAGCATTATATGTAATGGGGACAAGCTAAAAATATTTCCAAAAAGATTAGGGGTAAAACAAGGATGTTTATTATCACCACTGTTGTCAATATGGTACTGAAAACATTAGCTTTAGCAATAAGAGAAAAAAAAAAGAAATTGAAGGTATTAAAATAGGCAAAGAAGAAACAAAGCCATCACTCTTTGCACATCATATGATGATATACTTCGAAAATCCTAGAGAATCAAGTTAAAAATTATTTGAAATAATAAACAACTTTAGTAAAGTTGCAGGCTATCAGATAAACCTACATAAATCATCAGCATTTCTATATATTCCCAATAAAGCCCAACAGCAAGAGATAGAAGCAGAAATCCCATTTAAAGTTTCTGTAGACATTATAAAAGATTTAGAAGTTTACCTACTGAGACAAATCCAGGAACTATACGAACAAAATTACAAAACACTTTTTATAACAAATAAAGTCAGATGTAAATAATTGGAGGAACATCAGTTGCACATGGGCAGGCTGAGCTTACATTGTGAAAATGGCAATTCTACCTAAGCCAGTTTACTTATACCATGCCATACCAAAGAAATTACCAAAAAATATTTTGTAGAGCTAGAAAAAATAGTAACAAGATTCATTTGGAATAACAAAAGATCCAGAATATCAAGGGAAGTAATGGAAAGAAATGCAGGGGAAAGTGGCCTAGCTGTTCCAGATATTAAATTGTATTATAAAGCAGCAATCATCAAAACTACTTGCTACTGGCTAAGAAATAGAGTGGTGGATCCATGGAATAGGTTAGGTATGCAAGACAGAGTAGTCAATGACTATAGTAATCTACTATTTGATAAACCCAAAGACCCCAGCTTCTGGGATAAAAACTCACTCTTTGACAAAAACTGCTGGGAAAACTGGAAAAGGTTATGACAGAAACTAGGCGTAGACAAAAATCTCACACCATATACCAAACAAAATCAAAATGGTTTCATGATTTAGAAGTAAAGGTTGATACTATAAGCAAATTGGGAGAGCAAGGAATAATTTACCTAGCAGATTCATGGAAAATAGACAAATTCATGAACAAATGAGAGGTAGGGAACATTACAAAATACAAAATGGATAATTTTGATTACATTAAATTGAAAAGTTTTTGCATAAACAAAGCCAATGCAACCAAGATTAGGAAGGAAGTAGAAAACTAGGAAAGAATTTTTACAACCAGTGTCTCTGATATGGGCCTCATATCTAAAACACATAGAGAATTAAGTCAATTTTTTAAGAATACAAGTCATTCCTCAATTGATAAATGGTCAAAGGATATGAGTAGGCAGTTTTTAGATGAAGAAATTAAAGACATCTATAGTCATATGAAAAAAATTGCTCTAAATCACTATTAATTTGAGAAATGCACATCAAAACAACTCTGGAGTACCACATCACACCTATCAGATTGCCCAACATGACAAAACAGGAAAATGATAAATATTGGAGGAGATGTGGGAAAATTGGAACACTAATGCATTGCTGGAGTTGTGAAATGATCCACCCATTTTGGAGAGCAATTTGGAACCATGCACAAAGGACTAGAAAAATGTGCATACCCTTAGGCCCAGCAATAGCACTTCTAGGTCTATATCCCAAAGAGATCATACAAATGGGAAAAGGACCGACATGTACTAAAATATTTATAGCAGCTCTTTTTGTGGTTGCCAAGAATTGGAAATTGAGGGGATGCCCATTCATTAAGGAATGGCTGAACAATTTGTGGTATATGAATGTAAAGGAATACTATTGTGCTATAAAAATGATGAGCAGGCACCTTCAGAAAAACCTGGAAACACTTGTATGGTCTGATGCAGAGTGAAGTGAGTAGAACCAGGAGTACATTGTACACAATAACAGTTACATTGTATGATGACTAATTTTGATAGACAGCCATTCTCAGCAATGCAATGATCTAAGACAATTCCAAAAGTCTCCTGATGGAAAATACTGTCATCATCCAGATAAAGAACTATTGAGTTTGAATGCAGATCAAAGCATACAATTTGCTCTTTTTTCTTTTATTTTGTTTTGTTTCCTCTTTCTTGTGGTTCCTTCTATTCGTTCTAATTCTTCCTTACAACATGACTAATGTGAAAATATATTTAACAGGAATATATATTATTATATATATTAGGCCATATCAGATTGTGCATCATCTTGGAGAGGGAGGTGGAGAGGGAGGGGGAGAAAAATTAAAAACTCAAAAGCTTATGGTAATAATTATTGATAAATCAAAATAAACTAATTAAAAAATAAAAACAAACATACGATTCTCAAGAGTTACAAGTATCATTTTCCCTTGTATGGATGTAAAAAGTTTTCCCTTAATGAATAACATGTTGGGGTTTTTTTTCCTGTTTACCTTTTCATGACTTTTATGTGTCTTTTATTTGAAAATCAAATTTTCTGTTGAGCTCTGATCTTTTCATCAGGAAGGTTTGGAAGTCCCTTATTCCCTTGAATGTCATCTCCTCCCCTGAAAGTTTATGCTCATTTTTGCTAGGTAGTTGATCCTTGGTTACAGTGCAAGTTCCTTTGCCTTACAGAATATCATATTCCAAGCCCTCTGATCTTTTAATGTAGAAGCTGTAAGGTTGCCTGTAAGCCTGACTGTGGTTCCATGATATTTAAATTATGTCATTCAGGCTGCTTGCAGTATTTTCTCTTTGACCTGATAATTTTGGAATTTGGCTACAATATTCCTTGGCATTTTCAATTTGGGATCTCTTTAAGGAGGTGATTATTGGATTCTTTCGATTTTTGATGACTATTTTACCTTCTGTTTCTAGGTCCTCAGGCCAGTTTTCATTGATGACTTCTTGAAAGATTTTGTCCAGACTGTTTTTTTCATCATTACTTTCAGGTATACCAATAATTTTTAAATTATCTCTCGTGGATCTATTTTCCAGGTCAGCTGCTTTTCCAATGAGGTGTTTTACATTTTCTTCTATTTTTTTCATTCTTTTGATTTTTTTAGACTGATTCTTGATGTCTCAGAGTTATTAGCTTCCACTTGTCCAGTTCTAATTTTTAACTAATTGTTTTCTTTAATTAGATTTTATATCTCCTTTTCCATTTGGCCCATTTTACTTTTTAAGAAGTTCTCTTCAGTGAGTTTTTGTGCCTCCTTTTCCATTTGGCCAATTCTATGTTTTAAAGAGTTGTTTTCTTCAGTTTACTCCCCCCCCCCCAATTTGGCCAATTTCAATGACTTGTTTTCTACAGTCAATTTTTGTCCTTCCCTTTCCAAGCTCTTGACTCTCTCTTTTATACCTCTCATTTCTTTCCCCAATTTCTCTTTTACCTCTCTTATTTTACTTTTAAAATCCTTCTTGAGCTCTTCCAAAAAGACTTTTTGGACTTGAGACAAGTTCATATTCCATTTTGAGGTTTCAGATGTGGGTATATTGACCATATTGTCTTCTTTTGAATTTGTGTTTTCATCTTCCCTGTCCCCATAGTAAGAATCTGTCATCATTGTTTCTGTGTTTTACTCATGGTGTTTCCCATTTTCTGGCTTTTAAAGTTGAGCTCCCCTGCTGGAGCACAGAGGCCACTGACCCAAGCTTCTTATGCTGGGGTCCAGGGACCTGGTCACTGGCTTTGTATGCTGGGGCCTCACGTGATGGCAGCTAGAAGCTATGGATTGTAGACATCTGACAGCTTACCTGGTGCTGAGCTGGGGTCAACAACACTGAAGCATTGAAGCTCTCTGGGTGAGTGCGGGGTCTGGTCCCTGGAGGAAGCCTGCTCACCTGGTCTGATTTGAAGCTATGGAAGGTTTGACTGCTGGAAGACAACTGCCTGCCTCGAACTGTGCCTCTTATAGCTGTGCTGAAGCATGGGGAGTTTTGGCTGCTGGAGGCTACCGGTTCCCTGACCTGTGCCAGGGCACTGAAGTGGTCCTGATCTTGGTATTTGCCTGCTTCACCACCCTGGGGCTCAGGATCTCCCATTGTTTGCTGGTGTGGCTTGCTGCTGGCTTGTTGGGATGCCTCCTGTCCTGTTCTGCTCTCCTTCCACCAGAACAAAAGGAATCTTTCCCATCAATCCCCCAAGCATCCTGGGCAACAAGACTGCTGTGTCCTGTTTTTCTGCTGGCTTAGCTGTTCCTGGGGTGATATTTTCTGGATCTTTAGAGGTCAATAAGGGAGAGTGAAAACAACTTACTTCTTACTCCACCATCTTGGCTCCCAGAAGTTGACACTAGTAATTCTTAAAAAAAAATTGTATCAATAATAGTAGAACTAGAAGGAAGATAGATAGATAGATAGATAGATAGATAGATAGATAGATAGATAGACAGATAGAGGGTACAGGTATAAGGTGAATTTGAGGGAATGACATAAAAAAGTAAGGGATAAGAAAGAGGATTATGATAGTTGTAGAAGGAAGGGAGATATATAATGGGGTAAATTATTTCACATGAAATAGCATGAAATATCTATTACTGTGGAGGAGAAGATGGGAAGATGGGCAATGGGAATCACTTGAAACTTACACTCATCAGTATTAGTTCAAAGAGGGAATCACATACACAATCAGTTGAATATAGAAATCTATCTTACCCAACAGGGAAATAGGAGTGTAAGAGATCAAGTAAAGGGTGTGGGTGTAGAGACTGCCAGGAGGGAGGGCAGATCAGAGGAAGTGGCAGACAGAAGCAAAACACTGGTAAGGAGGGAAAGGGTGAAAGGAGAGAGAGGACAGACAGGAGGAAAAATAAAATGAAGGGAAATACACAGGTGGTAATCATAATGGTAATGTGATTTGGATGAACTCTCCCATAAAACAGAAGTAGATAGCAGAGTAATCAAAAGCCAGAATCCTACAATATGTGTTTGCAGGAAACTTGAAGGAGAGAGACACATAGATTAAAGGTAAGGGACTGGAGCAAAATCTATTATGCTTTAGCTAAAATAATAAAAAACAGGGGTAGCAATTCTGTCCTCAGACAAAGTGTTTCAACAGAATTTACTTTACTTGTGACATTGACTGGGGCAAAGGTGACCACCATGCCTGGTTTTAGAACACCAGTTTCCACCCAGCCAATAGGTACAGCACCAATATCAACAATCTTGGAGGGGCAGACAAAAGGGTTTGTCAGTTGGATGAGTTGGTGGCATTATGCAATCCAAAACTTCAAGTAGTGTAGTACCATTAGCATTGCTATGAGTGACTTATGAGTGACTTTCCATCCCTTGAACAAAGGCATATTAGAGCTAGGCTCCAGTAAGCTGTCACCATTCCAACCTGAAATTGGCACAAAAGCTACTGTGTCAGGGTTGTAGCCAATTTTCTTAATATAGGTACTGATTTCCTTGACAATCTCCTCATGTCACTTCTGGATATAGGGGGGCTCAGTGGAATCCATTTTGTGTATACCAACAATCAGTTGTTTTACACCTAGTGTGTATGCCAAAAGGGCATGCTCACAGGTCTGCCTATTCTTTGATATAGCAACTGCAAATTGATCAACACCAATAGCAACAATCAGGAAAGCATAGTCAGCTTGAGATTTGCCTGTAATCATGTTCTTGATAAAGTCTCTCTGTCCTGGACCATCAATAATGGTCACATAGTACTTGCTGATCTCAAATTTCCACAGGGAGCTATCAATAGTGATACCATGCTCACGTTCAGCCTTCAGCTTATCCAAGACCCAGACATATTTGAAGGAGCCCTTTCCTATCTCAGCAGCCTACTTCTCGAACTTCTCAATGGTTTTCTTATCAATTCTACCACATTTGTAGATGAGGTGGCCAATAGTGGTGCACTTGCCAGAGTCTACATGTCCAATGATGACAATTTTAATTTGAGTCTTTTCCTTGCCCATTTTTGTGGAGGTTTAGCGATGGTTTTCACAACACCTGTGTTCTGGTGGCAAAACTGTTCCGAAAAAGCGACCTCAGACAAAGTAAAAGCAAAAAGAGACCTAATTAAAAGAGATAAGGAAGGAAAGTACATGTTGCTAAAAAGATACCATAGATAATGAAACAATATCAATACTAAACCTATATGTACCAATTGGCATAGCATCCAAATTCTTAAAGGAAAAGTTAAGTGAGTTACAGGAAGAAATAGATAGCAAAACTATACTAGTGGGGGACCTCAGCTGTCCCCTCTCAGAGCTCAAGAAATTTAACCTAAAATAAACAAGAAAGAAACTAAGGAGGTAAATAAAATAATAGAAAATTTAGATAATGACAAACTTTTGGCATGATTTAGACATAAAGGGTGACACCATAAACAAATTATGAAAGCAAGGAATAGTCTAACTGTCTGATCTATGGAGAAGGGAAGAATTTAGGACCACACAAGAGATAGATAGCATTACATAATATAAAATAGGTAATTTTGATTATATTAAAAAGCTTTTGTACAAACAAAATCAATTCAACAAAGAAAAGCAGAAAGATGGAAAACAATCTTTACAGTAAATATTTCTGATAAAGACCTCATTTCTCAAACATATAGAGAACTGAGTCAAATTTACAAGAATACAAGCCATTCCCCAATTGAAAAATGGTCAAAGAATATAAACAGCAGTTTTCAGATAAAGAAACCAAAGATATCTATAGGTGTATGAAGAAGTGCTCCCAATCACTTTTGATTAGACAAATGCATATTAAAACAACTGTGAGGTGCCACAACTGTCCTTTTAGAGTAGCTAGTATGACAGAAAAAAAAGAAAATGATAAATGCTGGGGAAGATGTGGGAAAACTGGGACACTAATGCACTCTTGTTGGAGTTGTGAACTGATCCAACCATTCTGGAGAGCAATTTGCATCTATGCCCAAAGACAAGCAAAATGTACATACTCTTTGACCCAACAATACCACTACTAGGTCTGTATTCCAAAGAAATCATACAAAATGAAAAGGACCTACATGAGCAAAAATATTTATAGCAGTTCTTTTTGTGGTGGCAAAGAGTTGGAAATTGAGGAGATGTCTTTCAGTTGTGGAATGATTGAACAGGCTGTGGTATACGAATGTAATGGGATAATATTGTACAATAAGAAATGATGAACAGACAGATTTCAGAAAAACCTGGAAAGATTTGTATGAACTGACATAAAGGGAAATGAGCAGAATTATGAAAACATTGTACACAGTATCAACATCGTGTGATGATTAACTATGAATGGCTCATCTCTTCTCAGCAATACAACAATCCAAAACAATTACAAAGGACTCATGAAGGAAAATGCTAACCATGTCCAGATAAATAACTCTGAATGCAGATCAAAGCATGTTGTTTTCCCTTACTTTATTCTTTCTCATGCTCTTTTTTCTTTTCATCTGTTTCTTCTTTCAAAACTGTGACTAATATGGCAATATTTTTACATGATAGCACATGTATAAACCATATCAAACTGCTCACCATGCTCAGCTGAGGGAAGGGGGGAGGAAGGGAGAAAAATTTAGAATTCAAAATCTTGTAAAAATGAATGCTAAAAATTTTCTTGACATGTAACAGGGGAAAATATAAAATGGCACTTAAAAAAATTGGTATGGAGAGAGTCCAACTTTCTCACCACCACTAACACTACTTGCTGCCCAACTTCCACTTATAGGTAGGTAAGATGAAGAACCTGGAAAGTAACAGCACCCTCCAGACCACCAGTCCTTCTTCTAGCTGGAAGTAACCCTGGGAGGCAATGCAGTGTCAGTTGTTTACTGGCAGTTGAGAAAAAGCCAGAGAAGAAAGTTCTTGCCAATAAAGTACTTGACATTTTTTAAATTGTTCAACATCAAAAAATGATATGTTTCTCTCAGTGGAAATGACATGAAAGATTATTTATTTTGAAGCTTTGATAATACACTATAAGGACCACAAGAAGTTCCTTTTCTAACTTGAAGCTGAAACATTCAGTGTGTGTTCACTCCTCCAACAGAATGAGAGCCCTTTAAAGCAGGGATATATGTCTTTTTGTATACCCCACCCTGAAATTTAGCACATTGCTTTTTACATAGCAAGAAGTACTTTTATTTCATTCATTATTCCCCTAAAATCATTCATTAGAGAGTCAGAGTAGTCCAGGAAAGTGTGGGTGGGTAGACAACTCCCCTAAGGGGAGTCAGACTCAAAGATTATTATCTTGAGAAGAGGGTGAACAGGAAGATGAGAATGATGCTCTGGAAAAGATAAGAGTGTACATAACTAAGGACTTAAGTCTCTGAGGAGAGGCAGAGCGATATAATGGATATGGAGTCAGAGAATTTGAGTTCAAAGCCCTGCCTCTGCTACTTACTAACTGTGTGATCTTGAGGAAGTAACTTTCTGTTCTGTACATGTCTTTTCATTTGAAAAACAAGGGGTCAGAATAATTAATCTCTAAAATCCTCCCTCCCCAGCAATAATAGCTCTGAGGCTTCTAGGCCAGGGAAAATTCCATCTGCTTTTCAAAATATCCAAGGCTGTGACAAATGTGGCAGAACAAGTTATGTATTCATAATTTCCCTTGTAGTTTTAAGAAGTTCATCCAATTTCAGGTTTGTTTTTCCCCCTCAAACTTAGTCAATAGTTAATAAGCATTTATTAAGTACTGAAGGTAAAAAGAAAGGCAAAAGACCTGTACGCAAAGAGCTCATATTAGGAGAGACACACTTCTGCTAATCTTACAAGAGTCAATCTCCTTAAAAGAAAAAGGACACTCTTTCACCTTTTCTGTGATGGCCTGCTGAGCCTTAAAAGTGAGACAACATCACCTCTATTAGTGACTCCAAGGCAGCTATTTGCAGGCCGCATTTCAGCCCACAGAGTTTTTAAGTGGGTCATAGAGTCCATGAGGAAACACCTGCAGACCTCCTTAAACAATTTAGTTGTTAGTGGGTGACATGACACTTTCACTTCGTAGTGTCACCATTGGGGGCATTGTTACTGCCTTAGAAACAAACTAGAAAATTTTCATTGTAACTGAGTCTACTGTTAAAAAAAAATAAAGACAATTCTAAGAAAATGCCCAGTTCCTATAGCAACAAGAACCTGAAAAGTAGTTTAAGAAAAGATGGATTTTTTTTTTTGCTCCACTATATATATCCCAACACAGAAATTCTAAAACCTGGGCACATTTGTTTTACTATTTCAATTTTTATAATCCCAAGATAATTAACATAATCACAAATAAGGATAATCCAGTTCATTTTAACAATAGGTTAGATGTAAGGAATGCTTTCAAATTTAAGTGCTTGCTCTTCACAGCACCAACTCTATAAGAAAGATAAAATATATAGTATTATCATCATTGCATCAGGAAACTGAGACTCAGAGATATTACACTATAAGGATACTACACTATAAAGATCGTAAGAAGTTCCTTTTCTTACTTGCAGCTGGAATATTCAATGTGTGTTCTCTTCTCCAGCAGAATGAGAGCTTTATGAAAACAAGATAGCAAGGGCAAAGAGTACCCGACCTTAACACCTGAGAGTACAACTTTGGATCTGATGCAAAATTTCACAAAATCTCAGACATTGGAGGGCGTGTCTGCAAGTCACTTGCATAAGTTTCTGTGAGTATAAAATAAGGTGGTTCCACAAAGGATGAACTCTAGGGTCCTGTCCAGGTCTTATCTTTTTATTCTATGTATGACTTCATAGGAATCCAGTCCTATAAACCAGGAATTACCTTTGTAATATACCTGACATGGAGATCATCTAGCCCTGGAGATATTTTCTGATGAGAAATTCACTACTAACTGAGGCAGCTACTTTCATTTTGGGGCAGTTCTAATGGTTACAAAGCTTTCTTTATATGAATACTAAATCTACTGCCTCTCTAAAACTTCAACCTATTGTTCTTAATTCTACCTTCTAGCCAAGGCAGGACAAATCTAATATTTTGAACTATAAGCTCATTCCTGATATCTTCATTTTAAACATCTCTAAGTCCTTCAGTCACTTCTTTTATAACACGTTTTCCATTTCCCTTAGCATTCTGGTCAATTTAATTTATACACCTTCCAGTTTGTTAATAACATTAAAAAAAAAAAAAAAAAAAACCAAAAACATAGCATTTAGAAATGAAGCCAAAATCCAGATGTGGTCATGCTACAATGTCTCTCTTTGGTGAAGCCACATTAGCTTGCTTGCTTGGCAGCCATGTTATACTGTTGGTTCAAGGCTGGGATTCTTATAATCTAGCCACTGCTGGGATTCTTAAAATCTAGACACTGGTCATATTCTTATAATCTAGCCAATAGCTTACTAATGATCAGACAACTTAAGAGTCTGCCCAATATGACAGCTGTTCTAATAAACCTTGTCTTTGGCTGAAAGAAGGCTTGGGTCAAATTCTTTCGGACAGGACCCGCATGTTGTGATATTGTGGTCCCAGCACTCCTAAACCCTTAAATCGCATCATTTTGGTGGCCTGTATGGGGAAACTGCCTAACCCCAAGCTCTTCTTCAGCCAAGACTGGAAGGTATGTAAGCCTCCCCTCCCTCGTTTCTCGCTCTGCAGTTAGGGTTGCTCTCCAAGCACCAAGGTTTGGAGGTGCTTTTTTGGCAGACAATTACAAGGCTGTCTCTCACTTGACCTGATGCTCTCAGGCTCTCGGTCAACTGGGTCGGTTGAAGGCCATGGACCTTGGTACACCTTCCACAGCATAGAGGACAAGGACAGACACCCTATCTGGAAGTGTATGCTCAAATCTGTTAATTCCCTCTGTACTAGGGAATTGGGGAAAACTGCAGTTACTTTTTGGTTCTCTCAGGCTTACTCCCTTCCCTTTGCACCTCTGAATCCTCCTTCATGGAGGTTACAGGGAAAGTATGAACAGCTAAAAATATCTTGGCAGATTCTGGAGGTTTTGTGATTGATCATTAAGGAGTTTTGAAACACCTGTACAACCTGGTCACTCCTTTCTCCCACTCCCTTCCCTTGAGTCAAGAGTGTATCTGTTAACCCCTCTCATAGGAGAAGAGAGTTTCACCCTTTACCCCTCACCTTGGATTTCACCCTCCACCACCTGGGAAAGAAAGGAGAGGGAAGGGGCAGCAGATACAGCATGGGTCCCCCTGTCAATGGCCTTGGGCTTTAGGGCAACCTTTGCCTGGAAGCATCACCAAGGTTCAGCACATCCTGCTCAAGGTAATGAAGCTAGCCTTCAAACTTGGGTAAGCACGCTCTTTTAAATTTAAAGTTTTAACTGTTAATGATGAGATGTTGATTCTCTGTGTAAAGTAATTTGGAAGTGCATCTAACAAAACTGAAGTCACCTGATTGGTAATGGGTTTGTTTCAAGTTTCAAATTCGTGAACTTTCTGTATCAGTTATGTCAAGCAACTTTTCATAATTTGGTTACCACTAAAATAATTTAGCTATTGTTGCTTATTGCTTCAATGTGGAAACTAGCCAAAAAGTTTGCTTGGGTTCTGTGTTGCTTACTGAGAATTTGCAAGTATATAGAAATCTCTAATGATTGGCTTTTTACACCACGACAAATTGAAGTTTGAGATATAAATCCTGGAAAAGTTTTTTTTTTTCCTAAGCTGTGATTAGTAAAACTTGCTGTTTGAGGTAAAAGCTCATAGAATTTTATTTTCAGTTGTCTGATGGGTCATATTCCATTGATAATCAATAATCCACCATCTGAGAGAAATGCCACAAGCTACTCTGAGAAGGTGATACTGGTAGGAAGTCAGCATTGGGAAAAGCTAAGAGGACAATTTTAGCCTCAGTCTAAGATGGGATCCTCCTGGCTCAATTTCCCCATTATGTTCCTTTGAAAGGGAATGTTACCCACCTGGCTATTCCTGAGTCTGGTTATGAGGTGGATTTGATACTGCATGGTTGGAAAACTGAATTATCTGAATCCAAACAGAGCTAAGGATGTTTTATCCTCTCAAAGTTGGGCACCAAATCTAGTCCCTGCTTTATATCTGGGTCCTGCAGTTTTCTGGCAGATTTATGTCTTCCAGACTATGGGCCATTCACCTTCAGTTGGTAGCAAACAGCAAGTACCAGCCAATGTCCCCACATTGTTCCCTGGATGCAGCCTGTGCTCAGTTCCAGTCAAGCTCCTTTTTGGGACCCACTTGAGGCAGGGACAGCTCTATGCCCCTTGCCAGCAGGAAGCAGTTTCAGAAGCTGAGACCTTCACCTCTTACTCCAAAAGAATATGGGTTGCATTTGTTTGAGGGGGGAATGATGGGGTTGGGATCTGGGCCCCAGAAAGGAAAAACCCTGGACTTTCCCACATGGCCAAATCTCTGGCATTTGCCTGAGGCTATAATCCCATCAACTGGCCTTTCACTGTGGCTACACCCAATCTCCCCTCCATTGTCTTGGCTCCCTATGGCCCCAGGCCACTTCCCACCCTTAGTCCTATCTAGGCTCCATTTCCCTGGAATTCTATTACCTCATAGACTACTTGGCCACTCCTAGATCCCTCCCACAGTCTTTCTGTATATAAGGTCCATCTTGACTCCATTAAGATGCTAGGATTCTTATAATCTAGCCAATAGTTTACTAATGTTCGGACACCTTAAGAGTCTGCCCAATATGACAGCTGTTCTAATAAACCTTGTCTTTGGCTGAAAAAAAAATTTTTTAAAATGCTATTGGTTCAAATAAAATTTGTGATGTCCTAAAATTCCCAGTTATTTTTCACACAAAGTTTTGCCCATAATAGCACAGCTTTACTTTTGTAGATTTCTGAATTTCAGGGGTGAGATTTTGAATATTGATAATAGTAAGTATAATGTCAATAAAATGTTAAAATATTAATTAGTTCTTCTAAATCTACTATGAATGTTTTGTTAAACATTAGAACTTTTTTTTCCTGTCTTTGACCTCCTAGGGGTATATGCCTATTAGTGGATTCATTAATGATGAAATGAATAGATTAGTCACATTTCTTGCATAATTTCAAATTGCCATTCAGAATTGGTCATAGTTTCACCCAGTATCTTTTTCCCTCTATATAGTCTGACCAGTACTGATCAGTCCCATTTTTTGTCATATTTGCCAACTTATAAGGAATGAAGTTAAAATGATGTAGTTGTTTATATTCATATTTGTTTTATTATTAATCATTTGGAGAAGAATTACTTTAACTTTTTTGTTTTTTTATTTTACTTTTCAATGTGGCCAATGATAGATTGTAATTCTTCTTTGGAAAGCTGCTTATTTATATACTTCTATCTTTTATCTCTTGGAAAATAGCTCATAGTCTTGAACATTTATACCCATTGCAAATAAGTATTTAGCAACTGACTTTTATCAAGTATATTTGAAGCTAAATCTTTTTCTCACTTAACAGTTTTCTCTCTTATTCTGTCAAATTGTTAGTGAAAAAGCTTTATGTTTTATGTGATCAAAACTATTTTGTCTTTTATGATCTCCTTTATCCTGTATTTGCTTAAGAATTCTCCCCCCTCCATAGTGTTAAATGTCCCTCCTATCTATGAAATTCACCACCTCAAGTTATCTTTTTAAAAATAATATTAAATATTAATGTTCTTATCTTTTCATATTCCTCTTATGTATCCATTAGGAGGGCATTTTGCTATACGGTGTAAGAAGCTAGTCTAAAGCTAAAATCTGCTAAGTTGCTTCCTAGTCTTATTTTTTTTAAAGTGCTTTGCATGAATCTCAAGAATTTTTAGGCCTATCCTATGGAGAACTATGTCAGTACTCTCAAGAATAGTTCATAATTTAAAATGAAAGTTCTAAGTTGAGCAACATAGGTCCTCATTTCCTGTTTAGTAAATCCAAACCAATGGTTTTAAAGTGAATTAGAATGGAATACACAGATACTTTATAGCTTATTGTTTTTGTTATTTGACCTTCTTTCTTGAAGAGGACCAATTACTGTAGGACTGTAATGTCTTGCAAGTAAATTTAATTTATGTGAGGGAAGGCTGGTTGTGCAAAGCCATCAGTCTCACTGTCTCCTCCGGAGTCATTGGAGATCAAGAAGACCATCACCAGATGGCCCTAGATGTAGTGAGAGACCTTGGCATTTTTTAAGCTAAGACCTTTCCCAGTTCTCAGTTCATCTGAGGCAACACCCAAATGGGTGTTAATTAAAGACTATGTAAAAATTGAGGCACAAGGTGACCTAATTTGCCTTCATAAAAGAATCAATCTGGGAGGGGAGATCCTCAGAGCTTCTGGTCAGAACTGAAACAATTGCTATTTACACTAACTCTGAGCCATAAAAACCCAAACAATGAGCAAGTGAGGCTTGGACCGGGACCAAAAATTGGCCAATCAGTGAAAGGCAGAGTGATTTGGATTTAAAGGAACAGTGGAGTAGCCCCATTTGAATCACAATGAGGTTTAACAAAGCCTGGTTTTCAAGATCTTATAGCTTATATAGATCTTAGAAATCATCTCTCCAGTCTCCAGTCTAGCTTCCATCTAGCTTATCATCTCATAAATGAAAAGAGACCCAGAGAGGTTATATGATTTATTACAATCATACAGATGATAAGTATCAGAACCAGTAGAGAAATCTACATCTCTAGACTTCATCTGTTTCTGTCTTAAAGAATTCCTATGAGGAAAGGGAATACATCTCTTCCTTTCCAGTTTTGTTACATATCATTCCCTATATGGACCACTATGGACCAGCCAAACCAGCCTTCTAAACATTCTTGTTAATTGACACTTAATTCCCTATACCTCCTATAGCCTGGCTATAGTACTGACTACTCCCCATGCCTAGAATGTATTCCTTCTTATTCTCTGCCTCTTAGAATTCCTAGTTTTCTCAAAGATTGAGCTTAAGGACCATCTTCTACATGAGGTTATTCTTGATTGTCAAAGCTTCCGGTGCATTGCCCCACAAAATCACTTCATTATATATTTTGCATATCCTTAAATGTAATACCTACAAGAAACTAGGTGGCTTAGTGGATAATGAGCTGGGCCTGGAGTCAGGAAGGTCTGAGTACAAATCTGGCCTCAGACACTCACTAGCTGTGTGACCTTGGGCAAGTCAGTTAACTTCTGTTTATCCTAATCTAATGGAGAAGGAAATGACCAAGAAAAAACTCCACGTGGCAGTATGGTCCATGGAATTATGAACTGTTAGACATGACTGACAGGAATGACTGAGCAACAGCAACATAATATAACATGTTTGTCTCCTGGTTGCATATAGCTCCTTGAGGGCAGGGACTTTTTCTCTTTTGTCTTTTTATTCCCAACCTAGCACAACGTCTCATACATATGGGTGAGATTTATTGTTAATTGGATTTAGGGGGTCAGAACATTTGAGTTTAAATCATAGGGGTGCTGCTTACTACTTATGTGACCTTGGAAAAGTCATTTGAAGCCTGTGGACCTCAATATCCTCATCTGTAAATTGAAGGGGTTAAGTTAAATGACCTATAATGTTAATTTCAGCAGAAATCTATGATCCTGTGAAAACGGAGCACAAGAAGTCAATTTTATTAAAATCCTGGAGTATGAAAGTCACTTAGAAAATAATGAAGGTTTTATGCTATAGTAAAAAGACCTTAGGACTTAGATTTGGGGATAAGGTTACAAACAAGTAGAGGTTCCAGGTCTAAATTATAAACTAAATAACAGTTGATTGGGGTTCCTTGAATTCTGTAAGGAACTTGAAAGTAGCAGGGAGCATTTGATTCTGTGCCCATTCTAAGGGACTATTCATGTTCTGAGGAAAAGCAAACATTGATTTTCTGTTTGATTGATTTTTGTCCTATAATTTCCTAAGTCATGATTCTTTGTCTCTGAAATTAGTTCAGAAATTCAGCTGCTGTCTAAAGAGTTAAGTTTAGAAATCTAGTTCTCCTGATAATCCCTGTTTATTCTTGCAGCAAGAAAATCTGCTATCCTTGAGGAATGTGGACGGATACCAGGGAGTCTGGACCAATATCTACACACCACCAAACTATAGTTTCAGGATGTCTGGTCTGACCTTGCAGGTGGACTCAAACAATGAACAATTCTTAGGCACAGAAGGGAATGAGGGGGTCATTGCTAGCCCCTCAATCCAATTAATTACATTGTTCTCCATGCCTCAGGTATGTAACCAGTTACATTGTTATTAAACTCATGATGTCACCAATTTTATAACCAATTATATTATTTCCTCTCCTACACTGTTTTGTTCTTCACTATATGCTTCTGAAAAAGAAGGTGCATCTTCATTTTCAAGTGTTTGACTTAAAATTGAGGCAGTCATTGACCCACTCTATTTGGTAGATTTTCATCCTACTAATAAACTGTTATCTTGCTCAGAGAAATTTGCCTCAGTCTACCTTTGTTGAATTTCACACTAGGATAAAAGATGCCTACATCTTGATTTATATGGGTACCTAAGAGGTTGTTAGACTTCTTTATCAAGAAAAGGTGTGGTTTCTTAATATAGGAGAGGAAAAAAAACAAACAAAACAACTACACTTAGTTTCCCAATTGAGACTAGCAAGCTCATTTCTCTCTAGGCTACACTTAAGACTTCCTCTACCATGCCCCAAATCTTAGTCCTGAGGGCTCACTCTAGCCATGGAATTCACATTGTAAGTACCCTCCATCCTTGTAGCCTCTCGTTCTGATTATAATGGATCTTTCTAGAACCTCAAGATAAGCATTTACTAAAGGCACCCAGGCAGGCCATATATTCCTTTCTAAACTGTGCTCTGAATTTGACCTGTCATGGAGAACCAATCTTTGTCTCCCACACTTCTAACCCCCCACTTTTTCATCGTCTTTTTTATATGTTGTTTCCCTCTTAGAACATAAACTCCTTGAAAGCAAGGAGTATCTTTTTTGCTTGTTTTTCTCCTCCTACCTATCTGACCACCTTTCAGTCTTCTCTGATTCTCATCCAGATTATGCCCTCTAATCATAGGTGTCCCACAGAACTCTGTCCTGGACTTTCTTCTTTAATCCTCGGATAACCTTATCAATTTGCATGGATTTAATTACTATCTCTATCTGATAATTCTCATATTTACCCTCTGGGCCCCTACCTTTCTATTGACCCCCAATCTTGCATCTCCAATGGCCTTTAAAACATCTCTAACTGGATTTCCAGTAGACATCTTAAACTCAACATATCCAAAACCAAATTCATCTTCACCACCACACCTTCCTTACCTCCTACTTTCCTGTTAATATAGAATGTAATGCCATCCTTCAAGTCCCTCAGGTTCATAGCCTAAGTGTCATCTTCAATTTCCCACTATCTCTTCCCCCGCATATGCAATCTATTGCAAAGACCTGTTGATTTTGCCTTTAGAACATCTCTCTCATAAACCCTCTATGCTCTTCTGACTGATACAAGCCTACATTGCTTCTCAATGGGACTACTACAATAAACAATGAGTGGGTCTGTCTGCTTCAAGTCTCTACTCCAATCCATCCTCCAAATGGGTGTCAGCCAGCAAAGTGATTTGCGAAATGTATAGGTTGAATCATGTCATTCAGTCCACTGAATATAGACTTGTGGTTCCCTAACATCTCCAGGATTAAATGCAAAGTGCTCTGTGTGGTATTCTTAGCCCTTCATAACCTAGCCCTCCCCCACTATATTTTAAGTCTTTTTATACCTTTTTACACCTTACACTCTTTTACAAACAGTACCATGTACTCTGTGATCCAGTGACACTGGCCTCCTTGCTGATGCTTGAACAAGACTCCTTCTCTTGGCTCTAGGCACTTTCCATGGCTGTCTCCTATACCTAGAATATTGTCCCTCCTCATCTCCACCTACTGGCTTCACTGGCTTCTTTTAAGTTTCAACAAAAATCACGTTTTCTAAATGAAGTTAATTCTAGTTCCTCTGAACTTTAATGCCTTCTCTCTTTTACTTATGCCCTAAGTATCCTACATATAGTTTGTTTGCACATATTTGTTTGCTTGTTGCCTTTCCCACTAGATTGTAAGCTCCTTAAAGTCAGATATTGGCTTGTGCCTCTTTTTGTATACCCAGCAATAAACAAAATGCCTGCCACATAGTAGACATTTAATAAGTATTTATTGACTGATTGTTAACGGCCCATAGGTAACAGAGTGACCAAGAGTCAAAGCAATTTAGGATGTAAAATATGAAAGTAACCTCAGGGATTATCTTATTCAAATCTTTCTTCTTATTCTATAAGAGAAGAAACTAACATCTATAGGAGTAATTACAATGGAACATTGATATTAAGGTCAAATTCCTTATGGTAACCTGTTCTCAAACTGATATTTTAGGCAGAGAAAATGTAAATAGAAATTATGTAATCAAATCATAGATAGCTAGGTGGTGCATCGGATAGAGCACTGGGCCCCTAGTTGGGAAGGCCCAAGTTCAAATCTAGCCTCAGACACATAATAGCTGTGTGACCCTAAACAGGTCACTTACTCTGGCTTGCCTCAATTTCCTCATCTGTAAAATGACCTGAAGAAGAAAATGGCTAACTACTTCAGTATCTGCCAAGAAAACCTCAAATGGGGTCAGGAAGAATTGGCCACACTGAAATGACTCAACAACCATCAAATATTATTTCCCTAAAGAGCAATGGTATAACATGGGGCTACACCATGATCAAGGGCCTTAAGACCAGATTTTTTTATTATTTTTGTAGAAATGCCTACATAAACAATATTTAATGGACTATGTTTTGCCATTTAAAAATGAATGGGCTGGGTAAAGTAACATCTTAAATCTTATTCAACTCTAAATCCCATTATCCCTGGCATCTTGTGACTTTTTAATCAATGGTAACCCATTGCTATATGGTATTAAGCTTTTACAGGTGAATTGAAATCATTTAATTGAAGCACTAAAACAAAAGGTTTTTTGTTTGTTTTTATTGTTTTATATAGCATCCTTCACTGTGGCATCTTTGATGCCACAACTTGGCAAAAAGGTGAACGTCATTCTCTTGAAGACTATGCCAGCAGATCAAAAACTCTAGCAGATCCTACCAAATTGCAAGGTCTTCATGTATAGACCCAGTAATGTATGGTATGCATGTTTTCCTAAACTGCTACAGATCTTTCTATCATGAATATTATGTATGTGTGTGTGTGTGTGTGTGTGTGTGTTTAAAATAATCAGCATACTTAACTAGTGGAGATAATGGTGGTCTTGGGAGTCATGAAGACCCAACTGGAATCCCACCTCAGTCGCATATGAGCTCTACA
Source organism: Vombatus ursinus (assembly GCF_900497805.2). NCBI lineage: Eukaryota > Metazoa > Chordata > Mammalia > Diprotodontia > Vombatidae > Vombatus > Vombatus ursinus. Next base: position 29,241,222 of record NW_020954619.1, read on the forward strand.
AGGATTCCTCATTTGCAAAATGTGGATAGCAATAGCAGTTATATTGTGGAGTTATATGAGTATCAATTGAAATAATATATGTAAAGCACTTTATAGGTCTTAAGGCTCTAAAGGGCTATATACATTTGAACTATTATTATTAGTGAAGTAATAACATGAAAATAACTGGCAGCCTGCAGATATGTTTATGACCACTCAATAAAGCATGAAAAATGTAAATAGAAATCTCCTAAATACAAATTTCCTTTTCTTTACTCATTTTAATGTCTATATTTCACTAATCACATTCAACACTAGCACATACCAGTTACCCTGATGGGAATGGGCAGAAGAAGAAATTAACCCAGTTATCAAATGCGTCATCCCTAGGATGATAGGATCATAGTATCATAGACTAAGAACTAGAAGAGATTTTTAGAAATCATTTGATTCAATCCTCTCAATGACAAAGAGATTAATTTTAGCATTATTCAGAGGCGTTTAGCTTATGTACTGTTTAAACAAGGTAAATATGTTATGAAAATAATGCTTTAAAATGACTTTTACATTGTATCTAAGGAGCTGACACCACTTAAAAGTATTAAGGGAAAATGAGGACTAAATTAAGGGGTTGTCACTTTGAAAGGGGATGAGGGGAATGTGAAAAAGAAACACGGAAAATAGAAGCAATGTGTTTCTAGTGTCTACTAAGAATTTCCTACAGATAAAAGGGAACCACTTTTCTCTTAGAGATGAAAGGGCATCTCCAGGATTAAGGCTAACTCTGCAGCAAACATATGTTTACCAATGTCATTTCATTGCTCATCCTTTGTTCACATCAGACTTATGTGAAGTAAAATTTAGTGATACATAGCCTATTAATGTTTCAGAAATAACTCAATAATTTCACACTATATGAAGTATTCACCATCACAGGTTATTCTTATAGATACCAGGGTAGGTATTTTCTTATTTCTACACTTTACCATATGCAAGTTGCCTTGTAAACTTTAAAGTGCTATCTATCTATCTATCTATCTAAATATATATACATTTTAATTATGTAGTAGTAGTGGTAATAGTATTGTACATAATAAGTGGTGTAATTAGCAGGCTATGGAAATCAAACTCTGTGTCAACCTATGAATGTGTGATCTCCTTGTGAATACTTGTTTCAACTATGTAGAATGCAACACATTCATATCTACCTGTCCTATGTGGTTATCCCTTCCCAAAAATCTGGCTAAAAGGGAGTACTCAATGGTTCTACACTAGTATAGTCCCATATCTACTTGGAGACTGATGAGAAGTGTAGTTTTTCCCAGCTTAAAGGACAAACTGAGAAATTATGAGTAGTAGAAGCTGATAGGATAGAAGAAAACCAGTACCTTATGAGTTCCATGAACAGAAGAAGATCATAAGGGTGCTAGCATTTTCCAGTCAGTAGTGAGTTGATTGCAAGTGAACATGATAATGAGCAGCTGAAAACACTGACTCACTTTAGCAGTGATCTAAATTTTACTTACTATGCCTGAGTTCCCACTACTGAGATTTGGTGAATTTATCCACTTTATACTTTTTCCCTCTTTACTACCTCCTTGCTGCCTGGAAACTGACATTGTTTACTCTTGAAAGTTTCCTTCTCTCTTTAAAACTTGATTATTTGCTGTCTTTATTTTTATAATGGATTTTGTCAAGAGATAAAGTTGAGATGATTTTACTGCATTCTAAGCAAATGTTTGCAATAAACCAGTGGAAATGCTTGGGAACAAGGGAGGAAGGTACAACAGGAAACCTGTGAGACTAATAAACCTAGACTTATCTGCAAACCTATATTAAACTCATTCTGACAACAGAGAGAAGTCATTTAACCTCTAAAGGCCTCTGATACCTCTGTGAGAGTTATCCACTAACTTAAACATAGAGTGAGATCTGCTCTGGTGTACTGTGGAAATAGACCTTTAATGTATTGACAAAATGCTTGTGGAAGTCCTAGTTTTGGTTCAATCCAACAAACATTTATTGCAAAGCTATTATATACTTGAGTCTGAGCATATAAAGACAAAATGATATCCAAGCCCAAGCCTTTGAGGAGCTCACATTCCACGGGAGTATATAAAGTGTATACAGCTAAATAAACTCAGGTAATTTGGGAAAAGAGAAAACACTAACAACTTGAATAATCAAAAAAGACTTTTGGCAACTGAGCTAAGCCTTGAGCAAGATAAAAAAAAAAATTATGAGAAAGAGATATGAAGGAGTTCATTCTAGGCATCACTTTTTCCAGTGCAATTATTATGATAAATTTCAATAGTACATTCCACTAGACTGAGTCCTTGTTCAGTCATTTCACAATCTATTTTAACAACAAAATAAGACAGGAGGAAAAATATTAAGGAACAATAAGGTTAGAGAAGTTATTAAGTGTTGGATAATTTGTTTCCTGGATCATACATGATATTAGGACTCTCTATTATCATAAGCTGGCAAAGATTAATAAGGAAGACAGCAAGAATTGGGTTCTGTCCCTTAACCTGCCACTAAGTAAATTGTGAAACTGAGTAAGTCACTTTCTCTGTTTTTAAATCCCTCATCTTAGAAAATTAATGGATTTGGACTCAGGTACCTTCCAGCTCTAATAGTCTGTGAAAAGCCTCATAATTTCTTCCTATTTCTTCTTCAAAGTTTTCTATAAAGAAAATGGTGTCTTAAAGCATTTATTAACAATAAAAAGAAGTATTAGCATCTGATTTGCAACTACACCCTCATGGGACTTTTCCATCTAATATTCTGCTGAAACCTTTCAGGTGAATTGTGTCACTCACTGAAAATGTGAACTCTTTGAAAGCAGGAGCTATCTTCATTTTCTCTTTGACCCTCATCAGAAAACACAATATTTCACATGTAGTAAATACTTAATAAATACTTCATTCACTTATTCAAATGACTTTATATGGATTCAAACAGTATTTTTTTTCTTTTAACTTCTCTAAAAAATAATCACTCAATTTAAATTTTTACTCTTTAGGTTAGTTACTGAAAAACCTTCACTTAAAAATAACAAAAACAGAACAGGAAAGAATGAAGAAAAAAAAACTATCCACTACATTGTATATGGAGTTACATTTATGAGACATAGTTCTAATTATAAGATATAAGAAAAATAAGCTTCTGCCAAGTGAGGTTTGTGCTTTAAAGGCATCACTGAGAGTCCTAAGACAATTCAAGACATATGATTAATTACAGGGAAACTGTAGAGCAGTCAAAAACAGCTCAAGGGTTTTTTTGTTTAATGTTCAAAGGAAAATTCACCTCTAAGCTGAGACTAATTTTGGAATATTTCAACCCATAAGGACCATTTTCCCACAAATCTAAATGAATTAAAAAAAGCAAAACTGTAATGAAAATGTTCTTGATACTATAATTATAGAATTAATAGCTACAACTGTGTGTTTGTAAAGACATCTCATGTCTGCGCCGTGGTTCATTCATTTGCATTTGCAAAAGAACATCAAATTAGCTAAGAATGTGAAATTATACTCAGAAGTTGTAAAAGACAATTTCTTTTTTCCACCTTCTCTTGGGGAACAGACAGTTTTTCTGTGATCAGCCAATTATTTTGACAACACTTTTCCAATACTGCTGGGAAACAGCTGACTTGTTTGACACTCTGTGAGACAAAAAATGGCTTTCAAAAATCACTTATTTTAAAGACTGCCAGGGGATTATTTTAAAAGTCTTGCTAATTAGTAAAAGAACAGAAGAAAACTCAGAGGTATTTTTGAATGACATTTCTTTGCTGGCATTCCTAGAAAAGGTGTTAGTTTATGTTCATCTAAGATTGGGAATTAAAAATAAAAGTCAAACTTTATTTGGTCTTTAAATCAATACTCACCTGTTTCATGATGAATGGTTTATAGTTTTTCATCAATATCACATCCTAAATTTCCCAAATGAAAACGCCAATCACATGTTTCAATCACTCTTTCTAAACCTGAAACCATGTCAGCAACATACTGGCACTGGTCATAAATGGCAGTATCTTTATATGGAAGATGGGTTCCTTTGTTCATATCTGCCTTGGTCATATTGAGAACTACTTTCCTAATGAAAGTCTGCTAATTGACTGTCGGTTTGTCATTCCTATGAAGATTCAGAAAGAGATGCCTTCTAGATTGTAAACTAACTACATCATAAATTTCATAAGGATATGGATGGAGTCTTATTTACTATGAATATAAATAGTCACAGTTTTCATATCATTTATAAATATTAAATTAATTCTTGAAAGCATAAACATGTAATTCTTGACAAAGGACCAACAAGTTGACATAATGCTCATAGGAATAAATGGTTTTTATCATGACATTCTTGCTATATAAAAAATCAGAGGCCAAAGAGGAAAAATGGCTCAGAGATTCTGCTTGAGATAAAAAAAGTCAATGATGTTGGTTTTATCTGTGTTTTATCTAGTTGTGTATATGGGAAAAATGAGAACCATCATTTCATGGAACATTTGTCTTGTATCGAAGTGTTCATGATAAAAATTACAAGGTGATCACTATGAAAATAATTGCAATTCATGATCTAACATCTATTGTTTAAAGTAGAGAGACTTTATTTTTTTTAATTAATTCACTTATTTTCAGCCTTCAACACCCACCTCCACAACACCTTGAGGTTCAAATTCTCTCCCCAAGATGACTTACACTCTGAATACCCCTTCTCCCAATCTGCCCTTTTCTATCATCTCTCCTTCTCTTATCCCCTTCTCCTTCTACTTTCCTATAGGACAGTATAAATTTCTGTACCCCATTGCTTGTATTCTTATTTCCCAGTTGCATGTAAAAACAATTTTAACATTCACTTTTAAAATTTTGATTTCTAAATTCTCTTCCTTCCTCCCTTCCTCCCATCCATCCTCAATGACAGGGCAAGCAATTCCATATAGATTATACATATGTAGTCATGCAAAACACTTCCATAATAGTTATGTTGTGAAACAATAACTATATTTCTTTTTATCCTATCCTGCCCCTCATTTATTCTATTCTTGCCTTTGACCATATCTCTCCTCAAAAGTGTTTACTTTTGATTACCCTCCCCCTCCCAATTTTCCCTCCTTTCTATCATCCCCGCCTCTCCCTTATCCCCTTTCCCCCTATTTTGCTGTAGGGTAAGAGAGATTTATATACACCATTGAGTGTGTATATTATTTCCCCCTTAATCCAAATCCTATGAAAATAAGATTTATTCATTCCCTCTCATTCCCCCCTCACCCCCTCCACCGTAAAAGTCTCTTTTATGTGAGATAATTTACCCCATTCTACCTCTCCTTTTCTCTTTTTCACAGTACAATCCTCTCCCCCCCTTAATTTTATTCTTTTAGATATCATCTACCCTACTACTGAGAAAGGCTTCCTGAGTTACAAATATGATCTTTCCATGTAGGAATATAAACAGTTCAACTTTACTAAGTTCCTTATGATTTCTCTTTGCTATTTACCTTTCCAGGATTCTCTTGAGTTTTGTATTTGAAAATCAAATTTTCTGTTCAGCTATGGTCTTTTCACCAAGAATGCTTGAAATTCCTCTGTTTCACTGTATGTCCATTTTTCCCCTGAAGGGTTACATTCAGTTTTGCTGAGTAGGTGATTTTTGGTTGTAATCCTAGCTCCTTTTCCCTCCAGAATATTCTATTCCAAGCCCTGTGGTCCCTTAATGTAGAAGCTGCTAAATCTTATGTTATCCTGATTGTGTTTTCACAAAGTACTAGAATTGTTTTGTTTTGTTTTGTTTTATTTTTTTTCTGGCTGCTTCCAGTATTTTCTCCTTTACCTGGGAACTCTGGAATTTGACTACGATATTCCTAGGAGTTTTCCTTTGGGGATCTCTTTCAATTTCTATTTTACCCTCTGGTTGTAGAATATCAGGGCAGTTTTCCTTGATAATTTCTTGAAAGGTGATGTCTAGGCTATTTTTTTGATCATGACTTTCCAGTAGTTCAATAATTCTGGATCTATTTTCTAGGTCAGTTGTTTTTCCAATGAGATATTTCATATTGTCTTCCATTTTTTCATTCTTTTGGTTTCATTTTATAATTTCTCGATTTCTCATAGAGTCATTAGCTTCCATTTGCTCCATTCTAATTTTTAAGGAATCATTTTCTTCAGTGAGTTTTTAGACTTCCTTTTCCATTTGGCCAATTCTACTTTTTAAGGTATTCTTCTACTCATTGGCTTTTTGGACATCTTTTGCCATTTGGTCTAGTCTATTTTTAAGGTGTTATTTCTTCAGTATTTTTTTTTTTTGTGTCTCCTTTAGCAAGCTGTTGACTAGATTTTCATGATTTTCTTGCATCACTCTCATTTCTCTTCCTAATTGTTCCTCTACTTCTCTTATTTGATTTTCAAAATCCTTTTGAGCTCTTCCATGTGCTGAGACCAATTCATATTTTTCTTGGAGGCTTTGGATGTAGGAACTTTGACTTTGTTGTCTTCTTCTGGTTTTATGTTTTAATCTTCTTTGTCCCCAATGTAAGATTATATAGTCTGAGTTTTTTTTTTCCACTATGTGCTCATGTTCCCAGGCAATTACTTGGTTTTTTTTGTTTTTTTTTAACTCTTTGTTAAGGTAGAGCTCTGTTTCCAGTATGGAGGGTGTACTATCACAAACTTTGGGGGTTTTGTGCATTTCTTTTCAGAGATACTTCTAAGACCCTGTAAGTTTTCAGTTCTTCCAAGGTGTTATGATCTAAGGAAAGGTGTTTACTCCTTTCCTGGCCTGTGCTCTGATCTATGAGTGACCACAAGCATTATTTTCTACCTATGAATTATGAGGAGGATTCCCTCCCCACCATCACCACAAGCTCTGCCATGTCAGTGTTCCTTGCCCAAGGAATGCAGTTCAGGACTGTGTCCCAGATTCAAGCATGGGCAAAGGAAGAAAACCCTGCTTCAGTGCCAGCAAAGAGATCCCTCCAATCTCCCTCTGATAAATCACTCAATCTCCCAGCTGTCTGTGGACCTAGAGCTCTGGAAACAGATGCCACTGCTGCCACCCTGGAAAACCATGCTCTTCTCTCACCCGGGTGCAACAGACCTTTCCTATTGACCTTACAAGTTGTCTTTGGCATTTGTAGGTTGAGAAGTCTGGAAATTGCCACCACTTCCAGCGATTTAGTCCCCCCTCCAGGTTCACTTGGGCCCTTTTTTTCCTGTGCAGCCCATGCTGAACTATGCTCCTCTCCCTGCCTGGCAAAACAGACCTTTCTCATCAATCATACAGGTTTTTCTGTGCTGGAAATTTGTTTTACTCTGTCTTTTTGTGGGTTCTGCTACTCTAGAATTTGTTTGTAGTCATTTTTACAGATATTTGGTGGGGTGTTGGGGAGAGCTCAAGCAAGTCACTGCTTTTACTCAGCCATCTTGGCTCTGCCTCAGTAGAGAGACTTTATGAAGAACATAATACAATATTTCAACCTAAATATATATTTAGATAATGTAAGGATGGGATTGTTGAGAATGGTAAATAGCTGCTAAAATATGATTCAAAAGGATAAAATACTACCTAGAACTTTTGTTTTGTCCATCCTGAATACTTTCTTTGAGAAAAGAATTGGGAGGTGCTAGATATGGTGAGCATCAGAAAAAAAAATGTACTTGTTTATGTATATATATATATATATATTTCTTTTTTAACAGTATTTTATTTTTCCCCTATTACATGTCAAGACAATTTTTAGCATTCATTTTTAGAAGATTTTAAGTTCCAAATTTTTCTCCCTCCCTCCCACCTCACCCTTCTTCCTAGAATGGTAGGCAATTTGATATAGGTCGTCCATGTGCTATCATGTAAAACATATTTCCATATTAGTCACAGTCGTGAAAAAAAAATAGATCAAAAGAAAAAAATACAAAAAAATTAAAGTGGAAAAAAGTTTCTTGCTTTACATAAATTTGCATTATGCAAATTTGACTTCATTTTTAAAATTCTGAGAGAAATCAGTATTCCAAAATACCCCACCTATATTAACTTTACTGTACAGTATTTTATGTTCTCTTTCTTTGCTCCTGTTCTTGGTATGTGAACTCCCACCCCCCCACTCCAATAAAAATAAACAAAAACAATAACAATAACAACAACAACAACAACAAACTATTCCAAGTGAAAGCAAAAGAACTGACACTGGGAGAGACAGCCACCACCATCAGATCATTGACTTGGTTTGAGATCTCCAGGTCCAAGAAAGGAGACCTTTACCCTTTTGTACTCATCTGCCCACGTGTCACCCCAATTGTCTGTCTTCTGTCCATCTGCACTCAGGTACCACATATCTATGCCCAGGATCTATCATGCCTCCAGTCCTTTCCTATCTATGTCTGTATCTGGCCCACTTGTGTTCTTCCTCTTGGTTCTAGCCAGGTCCCAATGTGACTGGCACTGTCCCTTACATCTTCCTCTCCTTCCTCTCCCTTCTCTTTCCCAGTCTCTGTATGTCCTTGAACTATGAGCTAGTCCCCTCCCTCCATTGACACAAGTTCCCCATCATTCCTTCTTACTCCCTCCCTTCCTCCCTTCCCAAAGTTCATGGACAAATTTGTATTATGTAAAATGTTTACACAGAGGACTATGGAACAATCCATTTAAGTAAAATGAGAACTCTATACCTCCATATACAAAGATAAATAGAAGTATAAGAGAATATGTCTGTGCATACACTCAAACAAATATGTGGGTATACGTGTATGTATACATGCACACACATATAAACAAATATGTATGTATATATGTGCACACACACACACACACACAACAACACTACGATTAACAGTTGTATGGAGATCTCACAGGGATCATCCATCAGTACATCTATCTTGGTCAGACACTGAAAATGGATAGATCATTCTAGATAAACCCAAAGATCTGATTTTTGGGGTTAAGAACTCACTATTTGACAAAAAAGGCTGGGAAAACTAGAAAGTAGTTTGGCAGAAACTAGGCATAGACCAAAATCTCACATTAAGATAAAGTAAAACTGAATAAATGATTTAGATATAAAGAGTTATATCAAGTAAATTAGTGTGACATGGAAAAATGTATTTGATAACTCTGGATAAGGTAAGAGTATATGGCAAAACAAGAGACATAGAGGATAATGAGAAGTTAAATAGATAATTTTGATTATAGGATATTAGAAAGCTTTTGCATATACAAAACTAATGAAGCCAAAATGAAAAAGAAAACAGGAAATTGGGGGAAAATGTATAGAGCATTTTTCTTTGAACAAAGACTTTTTCTCAAAAATAGAAAGAACTGAGGGCAATTCATAAAAATAAGAGCCATTACCTAGTTGATAAATGGTCGAAGGATGTGAATGGGCAGTTTTCAAGAAGAAGGAATAAAAGGTATCAATAGTCACATAAAAGTACCCTAGATCACTACTGATTAGAGAAGTGCAAATTAAAACAACTCTAAGATATCTCATACCTATCAGATTTGCTAACATGACAAGAAGGGAAAATGAAAAATGCTGGAGGGGATGTGTAAAAAGGAAGACACTAATGCATTGTTGGTAGAATTTTGAACAAGTCTAACCATTCTGAAGAACAGTTTAGACTTTTGCTCAAAAGACTATCAAAGTGTGCATACCCTTTTACCTAACAACAGCAGTACTAGGTCTTTATCCCAAAGAGCTAAAAGAAAAGTGGAAAGGATCAATTTATACAAAAATATTTATAGTAGCTATTTTTGTGGTGGGAAAGAAATGGAAATTGAGAGGATGCACATAAATTGAAGAATGGCTGAACAAGTTATGTTAATGCTTTCAAAAGACTTGGGAAGATTTCTATGAGTTCACGCAAAATGAAGTGAGCAGAACCAGCAGAACATCATACATAGTAACAACAATATTGTAGGGATGGTCAATGGTGAAAGACTTAGCTTCTATGATCAAGACAATGATCCAAGAAAATTCCAGAGAACATATGATTAAAAAAAATGCTATTGGGTGGAGCCAAGATGGTGGAGTGAAAACAATGATGTGTTGATCTCTCTCAACATACCCCTCCAAATACCTGTAAAAATGGTTCTAAACAAATTTCGGAGCAGAAGAACCCACAAAAAGAGAGAGTGAAACACATTTCCACCCCAAGACAACCTGGATGGTTGATTAGAAAGGTCTGTCATGCTGGACTGGGAGAGAAATGTAGTTCAGCATGGGTGCACAGCCAAAGATCAGGTCTCAGTGAACCTGGAGCAGGTCTTAGAGGACCAAATCATTGGCAGCTATGGCAGTTTCCAGACTTCTCAACCCTCAAATTCCAAAGACAACTTAGAAGGTCAGTAGGAAAAGTCTGGGACCATGGTGAGAGAAAATCCTGCCCCATTCCTGGCACAGCCCCGGGGCAGCATAGCTTCCAGAGCTTCCTGCCCATAGACTGAGGGGGAGGGGGAATCAAGTTGCTGATGAGAGGGCAATTGTAAGGATCTCTTGGCTGGTGCTGAGGTAGGATTCTCTTGCTTTGCCTGTGCTTGGATCTGGGTCACAGTGTTACGTGGCAATCTTGGGCAAGGAGGAGTGCTGGCATGATAGAGCTTGTAGTGGCAGTGGAGAGGGAACCCTCTTCACAGTTCCAAGGCAGAAAAGAGTGCTTGTAGTCACTCATAGACCAGACCACAGGCCAGGAAGGGAGTAAACCCCTCACCCTTGATCATGCCACCTTGGAAGAACTGAAAACTTACAGGTCCCTAGGAGTATCTCTGAAAAGAGATGCACAAAACCCCTGAAGCGTGGGACAGTACATTCTCCACACTGGAAGCAGAACCCTACCTTAACAAAGAGTTTAAAACTCAAGCAATTAGCTGGGATCATGAGCAAAATGTGCAAAAAAAGTCAGACCATAGAATCTTTCTTTGGTAACAAAGAAGATCAAAACATACAACCGGAAGAAGACAACAAAGTCAAAGCTCCTACATCCAAAGCCTCCAAGAAAGATATGAATTGGTCTCAGGCCATGGAAGAGCTCAAAAAGGATTGTGAGAAGCAAGTAAGAGAAGTAGAGGAAAAACCTGAAAGAGAAATGAGAATGACACAAGAAAATCTTGAAAAACTAGTCAACAGCTTGCTAAAGAAGACCCCCCAAAAATACTTAAGAAAACAACACCTTAAAAAGTAGCCTAACCCAAATGGCAATAGAGGTCCAAAAAGTCAATGAGGAGAAGAATGCCTTCAAAAGCAGAATTGGCCAAATGGAAAAGGAAGTCGAAAAACTCACTGAAGAAAATATATCCTCAAAAATTAGAATGTAGCAAATGGAAGCTAATGACCCTGAGAAATCAAGACATTGTAAAACAAAACCAAAAGAATGAAAAAAATAGAAAACAATATGAAATATCTCATTGGAAAAATAACTGACCTGGAAAATAGATCCAGGAAAGAGAATTCTAAAATTATTGTGCTATTTGAAAGCCATGATCAAAAAAAAAATTTCTTTCAAGAAATTATCAAGGAAAACTGTCCTGATATTCTAGAATTAGAGGGTAAAATAAAATGGAAACAATCCACTGACCACCTCCTGAAAGAGATCCCCAAAGGAAAACTCCTAGGAATATTGTAGCCAAATCCCAAAACCAGGTAAAGGAGAAAATACTGGAAGCAGCTAGAAAGAAACAATTCAAGTATTGTGGAAAAACAATCAGAATAACAAAGGATTTAGCAGCTTCTACATCAAGGGACCAGAGGTCTTGGAATATGATATTCCAGAGGGCAAAGGAGATAGGATTACAGCCAATAATCACCTACCCAGCAAAACTGAGTATAATTCTTCAGGGGAAAAAATGGACATTCAGTTAAATAGAGAACTTTTATACATTCTTGATGAAAAGATCAGAGCTGAATAACAAAATTGACTTTCAAAAACAAGACTCCAGAGAAACATGAAGAGGTAAACAGGAGAGAGAAATCATAAGGGATTTATTAAAGTTGAACTGTTTACATTCCTACATGGAAAGATGATATTTGTAACTCATGAGATCTTTGTCAATATTAGGGTAGTTGGAGGGAAAAATTATATGTATGTGTATAGATAGATAGATAGATAGATAGATAGATAGATAGATAGATAGATAGATAGAGAGCATAGGGTAAGTTGAGGATGAAGGGATGATATCTGGAGAATAAAATTAAGGGGTGAGAGAGGATTATACTGGGAGAAGGAGAAAGGGAGAGGTAGAATGGGGTGAATTATCTTACATAAAACAGACAAGATTTTTAAAAATTTCAGTGTCAGAACTTATACCTTAGGTATCTCACAAGTTCTCACAAATCAGGTCATGATATTTTTGTTGTTGATGATGATATATATTTTTTTATTAATTTATTTATTTTTAGTTTTCAACATTCACTTCCACAAGATTTTGAGTTCCAAATTTATTCACCATCTCATCCCTCTTCCTACTCCAACATGGCATGCATTCTGCATACCTCTTCCTCTAATCTGCTCTCCCTTCTATCCCCCCCCCTTCTCTTATCCTATTCCCCTTCAATTTTCCTGTAGGGCAGGATAGATTTCTATACTTCATTTCCTGTATATCTGATTTCCCAATTGCATGCAAAAACAATTTTTTGACATTTCTTTTTAAAACTTTGGATTCAAATTTTTTCCTTCCTCTCCTCCCCTCCATTGAGAAGGGAAGGAACTTGATACAGGTTATATATGTGTAGTCATGCAAAACACACACACACACACACACACACACACACACACGAAGGCTATCTACCTCCAGAGAGAGAACTGATGAACTCTGAATGCAGGTTGAAGCATACTTTTTTCTTAAACTTTCTTTATATTTATTGCTATATTCTGTTTGTGTTTTCTTTTGCAACATTGCTAATGTGAAAATATGTCTCGCATAATTTTTATGTATAATTGATATCCACTTGTAAGCCTTCTCCAGTTGGAGAATAAGGTGGGAGGGAGGGAGAGAATTTAAAGTTCTATATTTTTAAAAAAAAGATTATTGAAAAATTATGTGTAATTGGGAAATTTCTAATGAAATATATAAAATATATTTGAAAAAGGTAGAATCACGTTGCTTCAATTTTTCATGTTCCTTGTTCTCATACTTCCCATTCTCTCTAACTCTACCCGTATTTACTTCCTCGGTATTTCTCCCCTGAATTTTTACAATCCTCCTCATTTGTCTAATATCTGCAGTCTTTTTAATCTTCTATTTTTTCTTTTTAATCATATTTTATTTTTTCCAGTTATATCTAAAGACAATTTTTAGTTTTCACTTTTATAAGATTTTGAATTCCAAATTTTTCTCTCTCCCTCCCTTCCTTCCCCTCTTCCTAAAGGGGTAAGAAATATGATCTGGGTTATATATGTGCAATCATAAAAACATTTTCATATTAGCCACAGTTGTTAAAGAAGAAACAGACCAAAAAGAAAAAAAGCATTAAAAAAATAAAATACTTGAAAATACTATTCTTTAATCTGTATTCAGAGTGCATCAGTTCTTTATCTGGATGTGGATAGCATTTTTCTTCATGAGTCCTTTGAAATTGTCTTGAATCATTGTATTGCTGAGAAAAGTTGAGTTATTCATAGTCGATAATCATATGATGTTTCTGTTACTGTGTACAGTGTTTTCCTGGTTCTGCTCATTAATTTTTGCAATAGTTAATATGTCTCTCCAGGTTTTTCTGAAATCTGCCTGCTAATCATATCTTTTTTTTATTTTTTAGCTCTTCATCTGTTTTATTTTTTTCCTAATCTTATTTAATTTATTTTTAGTTTTCAACATTCACTTCCATAAGATTCTGAGTTTTAAATTTTCCCCACATCCTACATCTCCCCCGTCAAAGATGGCATACAATCTGATACAGGCTTTACATATACATTCACGTTAAGCATATTTTCGTATTAGTCATGATGTAAAGAACAATCAGAACTAATGAGAGGAACCACAAGAATGAAGCTATTAAAACAAAACAATAAAGGAAAAGGTGAGGAAAATAGTATGCCTCCATGTGCATTCAGAATTCATTTTTCTTTCTCTGGGTGTGGATAGTAATTTCCATCATGAATCTTTGGGAGTCATCTTAGATTCTTATGTTGCTGTGAAGAGCCAAGTCTATCAAAGTCAGTCATCCCATAACGTGGCTGTTACTGTGTACAATGTTCTCCTGGTTCTGTTTATTTCACTCTGTATCTTTTCATGTAAGTCTTTCCCAGTTTGTTTGTTTGTTTTTTAAGTCTGCTTTTTCTGCATCTATTGAGATGATCATGTGGTTTCTGTTAGTTTTGGTGTTGATATGATCAATTATGCTGATAGTTTTCCTAATATTGAACTAGCCCTGCATTACTGGTATAAATCCTACCTGGTCATAGTGTATCATTATTGTGAGAAGTTGTTGTAATCTATTTGCTAATATTTTATTTAACATTTTTGCATCTATATTCATTAGAGAAATTGATCTGTAATTTTTTTTCTCTGTTTTGATTCTTCCCAGTTTTGGTAACAGTACCATATTTTTATCATAAAAAGAATTTGGTAAGATTCCTTCTTCACCTATTTTCCCAAATAGTCTATATAGTATTGCTATTAATTGTTCTTTAAATGTTTGATAGAATTAGCTTGCAAATCCATCTGGCCCAGGATATTTTTTTTCCCAGGGAGTTCATCAATGGCTTATTTAATTTCTTTTTCTGAGATAGGGTTATTTAAGTATTTTACTTCCTCTTCTGTTAATCTAGGCAATTTATATTTTTGTAAATATTTATTCATTTCTCTAAGGTTGTCAAATTTATTGGCATACAGTTGGGCAAAATAGTTCCTAATTATTGTTTTAATTTCCTCTTCCTTGGTGGTGGATTCACTCTTTTCATTGTTGATACTAGTAATTTGGTTTTCTTCTTTTTTTTTAAATTAAATTAACCAAAGGTTTATCTATTTTTTTTCATAAAATGAGTTCTTAGTTTTATTTATTAATTCAATAGTTTTCTTAATTTCAATTTTTTTAATTTTCCCTTTGGTTTTCAATATTTCTAATTTGGTAGATAATTGAGGATTTTTAATTTGTTATTTTTCTAGGTTTTTTTTTTAGTTGTATGCACAATTCATTGATCTTCTCTTTTTCTGTTTTACTTATGTAAGCATTTAGAGATATAAAACTTCCCCTAAGAACTGCTTTCACTGCATCCCACAAGTTTTGGTATGTTGTCTCATAAATGTCATTCTCTTGAAGGAAGTTATTGATTGTTTCTATGATTTATTGTTTGATCCAATCATCTTTTTGGATTAGATTATTTAGTTTCCAATTATTTTTTAGTCTATCTTTCTATGGCCATGGTTCCATCATATTTAAATTGTTTCTTTCTGGCTGCTTGCAGTATTTTCTCTTTGACTTGGTAATTTTGAATTTTGGCTACTTATTCCTTGGCTTTTCAATTTGGGCTCTCTTTCAGGAGGTGATCGGTGGATTTTTTCTATGGCTATTTTACCCTCTGATTCTAGAACCTCAAAGCAGTCATCCTTTATGATTTGCTGAAAGATACTGTCAAGGCTCTTTTTTTCATTGTGATTTTCAGGTAGACCAATAATGTTTAAATTATCTCTCCTGGATTGATTTTCCAGGTCAGTTGTTTTATCAATGAGGTGTTTTACATTTTCATCTATTTTTTCATTCTTCTGTTTCTGTTTGACTGATTCTTGCTCTATCGTAGAGTCATTAGCTTCCATTTGCTCAATTCTAATTTTTAATAAGTTGTTTTCTTCTATTAGATTTTGTGCCTCCTTCCCTATTTGACCAATTGTATTTTTTAAGGACTTGTTTTCTTCAGTGTACTTTTTTTTCCAATTAGCCAATTGTATTTTTAAGGACTCTTCTACCTCTCTTATTTGACTTTTAAAATAATTCTTGAGGTCTTCTAAGAAGGTTTTTTGGACTTTGGACCAGTTCATATTCCCTTTTGAGATTGCAGATGTGGGTTTGTTGACAATGTTGTCCTCTTCAGAATTTCTGCTTTGATCTTCACTGTTCTCATAATATGAATCTATGGTGCATTTCTTTTTGCTCATAGTATTTGCTTATTTCCTGGTATTTAAAGAGATTGAACTCTCCTGCTGAGGAGCACTGGCTTTGTATGCTAGGGCCTCTGATGCTTGCAGTTGGAGGCTGTAGGGTTCTGGCAGCTTACCTGGTGTTAGGCTGGAATCAGCAACATTGGAACCAAGTAGTTTTGATGATTGCTGTTTTATAATACAATTTAAGATCAGGTACAGCTAGGCCACATTCACTTGCATTTCTTTCCATTAGTTCCTTTGATATTCTGGACTTTTTGTTCTTCCAGATGAATTTTGTTTTTGTTTTGTTTTGTTTTCTTTTTTTTCTAGCTGTATAAAATTTTTTTTGATAGTTTGATTAATATGGCACTGAATAGATAAATTAATTTAGATGGAATTGTCATTATTGTCATATTAGCTCAACCTACCCATGAGCAACTGATATTTTTCTAATTGTTTAGATCTGACTTTATTTGTGTTAAAAGTGTTTTGTAATCATGTTCATATAGTTCCTGGGTTTATTTCAGCAGGTAGACTCCCAAATCTTTTGTAGTGTCTACATTAATTTCAAATGGAATTTCTCTTTCTATCTATTGCTGCTGGGCTTTGTTAATAATACATAGAAATGCTGATGATTTATGTGGGTTTTATTTTATAGCCTGCAACTTTACTAGACTTGTTAATTCTTTCACGCAGTTTTTTACTTGATTCTCTAGGATTCTCTAATATATCATCATATCATCTGCAAAGAATGATAGCTTTGTTTTTTTCTTCACCTATTCTAATTTCTTCAATTTATTTCCCTTCTCTAATTACTACAGCTAACATTTCTAGCGCAATGTTGAATAACAAAGGTGATAATAGACATCCTTGTTTCACCCCCAATCTTATTGGAAATGCTTCTAGTTTATCCCCATTGCATAATGCTTGCTGATGTTTTTTGATAGACATTATTTACAATTTTAAGGAAGATTTCATTTATTCTTATGATCTCTAGTGTTTTTAATTGGAATGGGTGTTGTATTTTGTCAGTTGCTTTTTCTGCATCTATTGATATAATCATATGATTTCTGTTAATTTTGTTGCTGATATGGTCAACTATGCTGATACTTTTCCTAATATTGAAGCAGCCCTGAATTCCTGGCATAAATCCTGCCTGGTCATAGTGTATTATCCTTAAAATAAGTTGTTATAATCTCTTTGCTAATATTTCATTCAAAATTTTGCATCTATATTCATTAGGGAAATTGATCTATAATTTTCTTTCTCTGTTTTGGCTCTTCCTGGTTTAGGTATCAGCACCTTATTTGTATCATAAAAATAATTTGGTAGGATTCCTTCACCTATTTTCTCAAATAGTTTGTATAGTATTAGAATTAGTTTTTCTTTAAATGTTTGATAGAATTCACTTTTAAAACAATCTAGCCTCGTAGATTATTTCTTAGGGAGTTCATTGATGGCTTGTTCAATATCTTTTTTCTGAAATGGGGTTAAGTATTTTATTCCCTCTTCTGTTAATCTGGGCAATTTTTATTTTTGTAAATATTCATCCATTTCACAAAGATTGTCAAATTTATTGGCATACAATTGGGCAAAATA
This sequence comes from Vombatus ursinus, assembly GCF_900497805.2. NCBI lineage: Eukaryota > Metazoa > Chordata > Mammalia > Diprotodontia > Vombatidae > Vombatus > Vombatus ursinus. The sequence continues at coordinate 29,258,871 of NW_020954619.1, forward strand.
GCTTCTAATTGTTGTTTTCATTTCCTCTTCATTGGTAGTGAATTACCCCTTTTTGTTTTTGATGCTGGTAATTTGGTTTTCTTCTTTCTTTTTTTAATCAAATTACCTAAAGGTTTATCTATTTTATTTTTTTCATAAACCAGCTCTCATCTTTACTTATTAGTTCAATAGTTTTCTTAATTTCAATTTTATTAATCCTTTGGTTTTCAGAATTTCTAATTTGGTATTTAATTGTGAATTTTCAATTTTTTCTTTTTCTATCTTTTTTAGTTGCATGCCCAATTTATTGATCTCTTCTTTCTCTAGTTTATTCAAATAAGCATTTAGAGATATAAAACTTACCCTAAGAACTACTTTTACTGCATCCCATAATTTTTGGTATGTTGTCTCATTATCGTCATTCTCTTGAATGACGTTATTGATTGTTTCTATGATTTGTTGTTTAACCCACTCATTCTTTAGGATTAGATTATTTAGATTCCAATTAATTTTTAGTCTATATTTCCATGGACTTTTATTACATGTAATTTTATTGCATTATGATCTGAAAAGGATGCATTTAATATTTCTGCCTTTCTGCTTTGGATTGTGAGGTTTTTATGCCCTAGTACATGGCCAATTTTTGTGAAGGTGCCATGTGCTGCCAAAACCAGGTATATTCCTTTCTGTTCCCATTCAATTTTCTCCAGAGGTCAACCATATTTAACTTTTCTTAGATTCTGTTGGTCTCCTTAACTTCTTTCTTTTTTATTTTGTGGTTAGATTTATCTAGTATGAGAGGGGGAGGTTGAGGTCCCCCACTAGTATGGTTTTGCTATCTATTTCTTCCAGTACCTTCCTTAATTTCTCCTTTTAGAATTTGACTCCTATACCTGCTTATCATTTCTTATTGTGCAATTTTATTCCATTACATTCATATACCACAACTTGTTCAGCCATTCACCAATTGATTGGCATCCCCTCAATTTCCAATATTTTGCCACCACAGGAAGAGCTACCATAAATATTTTTGCACGTGTATTTCCTTTTTCCTTTTTTCATGATCTCTTTGGGATACAGACTGAGTAGAGCTATTGCTGGATCTAAAGGTATGCAACCTACCCATGAGCAACTGATATTTTTCTAATTGTTTAGATCTGACTTTATTTGTGTTAAAAGTGTTTTGTAATCATGTTCATATAGTTCCTGGGTTTATTTCAGCAGGTAGACTCCCAAATCTTTTGTAGTGTCTACATTAATTTCAAATGGAATTTCTCTTTCTATCTATTGCTGCTCTTTTGTTGCTCTTTGAACATAGTTTCAAATTGCTCTCCAGTATGGTTGGATCAATTTACAACTCCACCAATAGTGCATTAGTGTCCCAATTTTCCCACATCCTCTCCAACATTTATAATTTTCCTTTTTCTGTCAATTAGCTAATTGGCAAGTGTAAGGTGGTACCTCAAAGTTATTTTAATTTGCATTTTTCTAATCCAAAGTGATTTAGAGCACTTCTTCATATGACTTTAGATAGCTTTGATTCTTGTTTTGTAAACTGCCTATTCATATTCTTTGATCATTTATCAATTTGGGAATGGAAAGAGCATTTAATTTAGAAACCTGGGTTCAAATTCAGACCCTGACATTAACTCTGTTACAATGCACACATCATAACTTCTCTTGGCATAAATTTCATTTCTGGCAAAATAAGGGGATTGGATTAGACAGCTCTTACAGCTTAAAAACATGTAACATATGGCTTTCTTTGACTTCAATTGCTTTCCTGATGACTCTTGCTTGGGTCAAAGAAACACACTGACTCCAGGAGCTTGCAGCTTAACTTTGAGAAATGATCCAAAGATGCTCTTCCTAGTTCCTAAGTATTAACTTTGGGGTCACATCATGCTGAAGATGGTCAGTCAGGTGAAGAACCCCTCAAACTAATTTGTACTCATGGGAATGAGCCATATTCATGGGGAAAAACAGGAGAGAAAGATTCCTATTTTCCCCACTGGACTCTGAGGGAGCTAGAAGTGCTGTGAATATCATCCTCCATATCTTATCATTGTAACATTTCTCCCTGCCATCCCCTTCTCTGGGAATGGCCAGTCTCCCCATCCCCCTTTCCTGGCTCTAATCCCTTCATCTCCCCAATCCCTGGACTCCCCATAATCAGCTCCTCCCAGAATTTGAAGTCCCCTCTTCTGTTCTCTCATTGGGTCCTCCCCTCCCAGATGTAGCTCTTCACCACAACCCCACCACCCAGCACGTCTCCACTGGTTCAATCCCCATCTTCCCCCTGTCAGGGCTTCTGTACCTCCCCCACATGCCTGAGATCCTAATCTTCCTATTTTTCAGATTATCATTATCATTCAGATTATCATTCTTCTTCATCATCATCATCAACATCATCCTATGGCATGGTTCTAATGACATTATTCCAATTCTCAGAAAAATAATTCTTAGTGGCTGACCCCATAGCTTTGGTAATATCTCAATTCCTAAACTGAGAATTCTAGTTTTCTATTACCTGTTACTAACTTACCTTTCAAATGTTAGCTTCTTTTTAAATACCTTCATCTTTCTCCAACATTTGTCTTTTCCCCAAATACCTAAGCTGGTCATGATGTTCTCTCCAACAATAATGTCCTTCCCTGGTTCTTTGTTGTTCAGTCATTTTCAGTTATGTCCAACTCTTTATGAACCCATTTGTAGTTATCTTGCAAAGATACTGGAGCATTTTACCATTTTCTTCTCCAGCTCATTTTACAGATGAAGGAACAGGCAAACAGGGTTAAGTGACTTGCCCAGGGTCATAAGCTATTAATTGTCTGAGGCCAGATTTGAACGCAGGAAGATTAGTCTTCCTGACTCCAAGATTGGCACTCTATCCACTACACCACCTAGCTGCCCCTCGTTCTTCCTTTCTGATTATTATACATCATTGAAAACTGCTCTTAAATACAATCTTCCATGAGTAAATTTTCTTAATCCCTCTAGCTAGAAGTCATATTTCATTCATCTATTCTTATAGCATTTTATACCTCTCTTACTTCTACACAGAGAAAGGGATAAGTGATCTTGAGAAAGCTCAAAAGAGAATAAGACATAAGATAGCAGAGCACAGTAGGTTTGAACCAATCAGTAGAGAAAAGTCTATGCATGTATGCAACACTCTCCATGGACTTCCCCCATCAAAACTCCAGTTAGGGTGTCTGTGAATCCAGTTAAGGCATTAGACAGGGAATTTCTGAATGTGCTGACATTCCCAGAGAGGGAAGCAAAAGATTAGAGGGACGGTAGTAGCATATTTTTCATGGACACTGCTTCTTGAAGAAGGAAAGGAGCACAAAGTGATTAGAGAGGATAAAGTTTCTGGACCTGATTTAGAGAGAGAAGGATTTCTTAGATAGTAATAAGCAACTGACTCCTGAAGGTATGAAAAGCAACTACATTGCTGTGAAGCTTAAGGAGATTCAATGAAAAAAACTACAGTAGCAAACCTACATCTTGCCTTCCACTGCAAACTTGTGTAGATATGAAGGAAATGGCACTGTCTGGCAAACCCAAATTTCCCTTTCAGGGTAAAATAAGACAGGGTAGTACTATAAGTCTGTAGGATTGTTGAAATTCCTCGTATGAGTAGGGCTTATGGAAAAGAAGATAAACTTGTGGATTCTAGAGAGTCCTTTGTGTTTTATATTTTTGGTGGAGTAAAATAAAGCACTTATTGTAAATCATTCACTATGTATGAGATAAGGGGAAAACATCTCTCTCTCTCACACACAATTTTATTTATGTACATTTATATACACACACATATATATACACATATATACATATACATATATATATACATATATGTATATTTATCTCTCTATCTCTCTATCTCTCTCTCTCTATCTATCTATCTATCTATCTATCTATCTATCTATCTATCTATCTATATCTCATGACCCATATGAACTGAGTCTCTTTTACCCACATCTATGGAAACCAAGAAACGATAAAATTCTGATGTTCCCAGCAAATACTCTGGATAGGAACATAAGCCAAAGACTGATTTGTGCTCTCCCATCCTGGCCAAGATTCAATCCTATGTGCACCCACTTTTGGAAAGGGTTATTGTTATATCACAATAATTTCTGTATTATCTCCCTCATTATAATGTAATCACCATATCAAACATGAGATCTTACTCGCTCTATGGTGACTATGCACTTAAGGGCCACTTGGTTTCTATTTTAAAAAAATACTATTGAATGTCCCATGTGTCCCATGTCTTCAATTATTGCCCTCAGATAAAGATGGTTGATAGTGAATAACGTATGTTTTTGTTTGTTTGTTTTTAAATGTAGAAATTGGGAGACTTCAAAAACCTGTGATTTTGCTTGTATGGCATTCTGATGATAGAATCTAGGAATTTCTGTGACTCCCAAATGAATCGCATTTCAGACAAGTACATGAGACCAAAAACTTAAAGACAGTTTTTTTTTAATTCTACCAGTCATGTAAGAAAACTAGAAATATTGCACAATAACTCAAAATGGAAAATAGAAGTGTGCTCATTTCACCTCTCTTTCTCTCTCCCTAAGCTTCTTAAATCTTCCCCATCATCTCCCAAGAAAGATTTCTAAAGTAACCTTAAAATTGTCTCTAGGGAAATTCAAGTTGTGATCATCTTCAAGTTATGATTATAAAGATGTGACCACAATTAAAATTGGGATCATTTATCACATTCCTGTTCTTTCCTTCTCCCTTTCCAGTTGCAAGCCTCCTTTTTCTATTACTCCCTTGTGTGCTGGCACAATTCCCAGCAAGTAACACTGCTTTGTAATGAATTCCCACTGAAGGGGGAATTCTAGAATATTCAGATTTTTAAAGATCTTATTTTCACATACTGTTTACATGTATATGCTAGACTTTTAACAATGTATAGTTGCTATGCTAGTCATACATAGATCTACAACCAAGATTATGCCATCCTAAAACAAGGAGGGGGGCTCAGTGTGGGTCCAAAGAGAGGGAAATTCATCCTTGGATCACGGAACTAGAAGGAACTTTCAAGGCCATTTAATCTACTATTTTCCCCTCCTCCAATTTTATAGTTGATGAAACGGAGGTCCATGGAGATTAATTGAAGTACTCTAAGTCACACAATTATTAAGGGTCAAAGGTGAAAATGGAAGCTAATTCCTTTGGGTTCAGAGCCAGCACTCTTTAACATAATCTCCATGTTTGTTGTCCCAAAACTTCTTTTCTTTCCTCATGTCTACTATATTTCTCTTACTCTTTTCTTTTCAATAGACATCTTTGTCTCATAGGGTACAGAGAAAAAACAAGCCATTTAACATCTGTTCACTCATCTCATCCAATCTATATTCAAAAGCCCTAAATATCACGCCTATTCTCTCTTTCTTTGCCCTGGACCCTGATAATGAGATGGTCTTTCCTTTCACCAAGGAAGACTCTAGTCCCTCTCGCTACTTGTGTCTTTAATATCATCTCTTCCCAACTCTTCAAGGAGTTAGCAACTTCCCTCCTCTCTCTCTCTAATTTTCTTCCTACCTACTGGCAACTTCACCAGTATCTTAAAACAGGATCAGGCCTTCCACATACTTAGAATATCTTCACTGGATCCTACCCCTCAAGCTATAATCCTATGTTGCTTATCCTTTTCATAGCAAACCTTCTAGAAAATGTCATTTATACTCCTTGCTTTCACTTCTCCCATTCATTACTCTACTATTCTTTCTCCTGTAATCTTACTTCTGCTTCACCTGCAATCACACTATTCCTTCCAAACTTTAATGATAATATATTAATTATGAAATCTAATGGACTTTTTTGAGTCTTTGTCCAATAAATTGCCAAGTCTTGATGATGCTTCCTACAAAATATATTTCACAATAGTCCTCTTTTTTTTATTCTAGTTGAACTCATCTAAGTCCAAGCTCTCATCACTTCTTGCCTGAACTCTTGCAATATTCTCTTAAATGAACCTCTATTTTCAAGTCCCTCCAATCCATTTACCATAGAACTATCAAAATAATCTTTCTAAAGTACAGTTCAGATCAGACCATGTTATGTTCCTGCTCAAGAACCTGTAGTACCTAGTCATTGCCTCTCAAATAAATAAAAAAAAAGTGAACTCAACATTTAAAACTTTTCACAATATGTCCTATCTTTCAATGTGTGTTTCCCATTACTCTCCTTCATATTTTCTTCATTCAAAACAAATAAAAAAACCCCATTTATTAAGCATCTATTATGTGCCAGCTACTGTGGACAAAAAGAAAGGCAAAGAGCAGCTCCTGTTCTCAAGGAGTCTCCAATAAACTCGAGAAAATCATAGAGGGAAGACACTAACAGTAAGGCAGGAGAGGGGCTGGACAAGGGTTTTTAAAGAACGTAAGATTTTAGCTGAGACCTGAAGGAAGCCAGGAAGATCAAGAGATGGAGAAGACGAAAGAGAGAATTCCAAGTTCTAGGCATGTGGGATAACTAGTGAAAATGCTTGGAGTTGAGAGCCAGAGTGTCTTGGGAAAGACACTTACTTTCTTAATTGGAATAGGAAAGCAGCTGGCCTGATTGCAGCATTCTAAACTAAGCATTCTATCCCCCAAATTGATACTTTTGCGTAGGCTGACCTGTGTACCTGGAATGCACTCATTTCTCATAGCTGACTCTTGGAATCCCTAACTTTATTCAAAGGTTCAGCTGCAGTGCCATGTCCTATAGTAAGCCTTTCCAGATCCTGATAATTGTTAGTTCTCTTTTTTCAAATCACTTGCACACACATATACATATATGTATGCATAGATATGTGTGTACATGCATGCATACATATTTATATTTACATATTGTAACCCCTGGTAAAAATGCCCTTTGAAAGCAGGGAATGTTTTAATTTTCTCAGCAGTGAGACTTTGATTAGAGAACTCTAATCAGCTGAGTATACCAATCCACTTGATAAAATTATGATGTATAAACTTTGAGTGTCCACATTTGCATATGAAAGGGTCAAAAATTGGCTGAGTAAGCAACTGAAGATTGACAGATAAAATAAACTTAACTTTGCCCGTGGATTTCCTTAATGTCTTTTCTAAATCTGTTTATTGACATTAAGCCCCTACAGGGGTGGGGAACCTGTGACCTAGAGGCCACATGTGGCCTGCAGGTTGCAGGTTCCCCACCCCTGCTAGCATATCAGGCACTGTGCTAAGTGCTAGGGATACAAAAAGGCAAAAGACAGTCCTTACACGCAAAGTGCTCCTTGTCTAATGAAGGAGAAAACAGGCAAATAAACATACAAACAAGTTATGCACAGTATAAATAGAAATAATTATCATAGGAAAGGCACTAGAATTCGGAGGGGTTTGGAAAGATAGAGGAATGGGCAAGACTATCAGCAGCTTTAGCAGTCAGCTCAGTGACAGTAATTTTGAGGGATCGTTGAGTTTAGAAGAAATTCTTGCTCTTCTTTCATAGTTCAGAAAGGCGGGGTTTAATGGGGTGACTTCTCTCCTTTCTCCCACATTCGGCATTGGCTTCCTGGGGCAGAAGCACATGGCTAAAAGAGATAGGTGCTTACACGCAGCCTGAGAGGAAAATTCAAGCACATTGTTTCTCAGATCTAAACTTTCTGAGTTGACAGTGTTTCAACGAAAAAGAGAGAGAGGACACAGTTTGATTCCTGGAGCTAGGACCCTGCTGTATGGTTGACAGTAAGTAAGCCTCAAAACTAAGACCTTGGGGAAGCAGGGTCAGGCAGTTTCTCTCTGGTCCTAGGATAAATGCTCAAGTTCTTTCAGAAACAACATAACAGTCTTTTAGTCAAGGACTTTGACTTTCTTCTGTTGGAAGAAACAGAAACTAGGACCAACAGGCGTAGAGCAGGCACAGTAAGTCCAGCAGAGAAAATACTGTGAGAAGCCAACACGTATCAACTAGTGAGGAACAACAGCCTGATGGGGCAGAGTTGTAAATTGCCTCTCCACATGGGCCTTATCATTCATAGCATCTGTATGCCATCACTTTCCCAATTAAAGTTATTTATCACTCTCCTTATTGATGTTATTTATCATACTCCCCATTGATGTTTTTTTTTTAATTTTGTTTTGTTTTGTTTTATTTTCCAGGGGTGGGGGTGGGTACTATGTATCCATTGCAGATTGTCCTACTGTGCTCTTTCTGGAATGATTTGATTTGAAGTAATTATGCCCTTTACCTGACTGTCAAAAAGTAACCCCACCAAGAGGGGCTTTTGAGATATAGTTTAAAAGGTATGGAGCCACAGTCTTTTGACCTGGGGTTCTTGCCCTCCACGGTACAAGACCAGCAACTTTGAACTTCTTTGTGTGTGTGTGTGTGCGTGTGTGTGTGTGTGTGCTGGTGGGGATAGGAGGAAAGGGGCAGTGAGTTCCCCTGAAGCACTATATATTTTGTATTGTTCTGCTTTGTTGTTTAATCTCTGTCACCTAACACAGCATTTTGCTCATTAATAAATGTCTATTTGGATCAGTTTGGATTGGTATGCAACACTTTCCACATATATTATTTTCACAGTGTCATCATGAGCATCAATGAAAGAATGGATAGAAAACAAATATTTTGTAAACTTAAAACATTATAATCAATTTTTAGCAATAATTCCTGAAAATCAAAGTATTGGACCTGAATAGTGATGATATCACGTAGGTTCAAGCACAATACTGACATCCAACTTTCCAACTTGAAACAAACATCTGGACACTTTGGACATTTCAATTATTCCAGTTAACAGGACAGACTATAACTGCAATTTATACATATGACACTTGAATGTCTATCTATGGCCTACAGGATATAGCACAATGGAAATAACCCTGAATTTAGAATGATTAAATCTGGAATCAAATCTCATTTCTTCTATTTACCAGCTATTTGGCCTTGGGCAGGAGACAGTACAATGGAAAGAACCCTGAATTTAGAGTGATTAAATCTAGGATCAAATCTCATTTCTTCTACTTACCAGCTTTGGCCTTAGGCAAATCGCTTCTCTTCTTTCTTAGTGTTCTCATATATAAAATGAATGCTTAGCTAGGTGAGGCAGTGGATAGAGCACTGGCCCTGGAGTTCAAATCTGGCAATAGACACTGACTAGCTGTGTGACCCTGGGCAAGTCACTTAACCTTATTTATTTCAGTTTCATTATTTGTAAAATGAGCTGGAGAAGGAAATGGCATATTCTAGTATTTTTGCCAAGAAAACTCCAAATAGGGATAGTTGGATATGGCTGAAATGACTCAGCAACAAAAATATGGAATGAGTGGGTAAGAGTAAATGACTCCAAGGTTCCTTCTATAATCTTATGAAAATCCTCATCTTGTCATTCAAGGTCCTTCAAACTTTATCCCTAAACTATCTTTTCAATCTTATCTCTAATTCCTTTTCCCAAATCCTTTGTTATAAAATGAATTACTTATACACTATCCTGAAATACAAGGGTTTTTTTTTTACTTTGTTGCATCTAGTTTTGTTTTTTGCTTTTAACCTTCTCTCTATCTAGAATGTTCTCCCCTCTCCAAGTTCTAAGGCCCAGATCAAATGCTTATTTCTTTCTCCATATGTTTACTGATCCATATCCCACCCTGTTCCTGAAATGAAATCTCTTTCTTATGAGCTCTTAAAATACTTTATGTAATTACTTTGCCAATTAAGCATGTATCACTTTTTGATATCATCTATAGTATATATGATATAGATTCTATACCAATGTCTCCAACCAATAGTTATATAATGTATTGCTATTTAGCTTTCCAAGTATATGTGACTATTCTGACAAGATATATTCCTTGTGGGCAGGAGGGAGTGATACGCCATACTTCTTCGTATCCTTTTAATACTGTGTTGCTTACATATAACACTAAGGAAATTTTGGACTTATGGTCCTCCATGTATGTTTATGTGACAAACAGGCAATGAAAGGGGAATGAATCATAGGATCATAGATTTAGAACTGAAAGGAATGTTTTAGGCTATCCAATCCAACTCTCTCACTTTACAGTTAAGAATGAAATCCCAGGAACTGGGATACAAACTAAGTGCTCTGACTCTGATCCAAATTCAGCGTTCTTTCCTTTGTCTTATATTGCTCATAGTGTTTAGTAAATACATGGGAATTCAAATCATAACAATATTCATTATTTGATTCACTGCTATGTCCACTTATGCATCCTTCTGAAAACATGTGTGTATGTGTGTGTGTGTGCGTGTGTATGTGTAGTATATGCCTAAAATGATACAAATATGTGTGGGAAACAAAGTAAAGTAGAACACTATGTCCATGTCCATGTCTTCATGCGCCGTGAGAGTCTGAACACTTTACAGTGAATGGACAAAACAGATTTTGACTGGAAGCTAGGGGAGGGCCACAATGATCTCTGGGTCCCTCCAGTTTATGTTAGAAAAAAAAGTCTACCTAACTCATACTTTGAGGATCCCACTACAAATAGTAACAGAAAATGTTCAGTAAATACTACTTTCATCAACCATTTAGCAGTATTTAACAATAAAACAAGAAAAACTGGCCAAACAAATGCATTTAAAATATGTAGTTTTTCAGACTGTGCATCATTTTTCTTAATCTTGTTTATTTTCTTTTTACAACGACTTAAACTTGGTATATTATATTTTTCTATTTAGTATTCTACTTTTATTTTTCTCTCTTTTTTTCTGAATATAAACATTCAGCTGTTAAGAAACTAACAAGAAGACTGCCCAGTGAATAAGGCAACCAGGAGAGAGTTCTGACAAGAAACATCATATCTTTCTTTTCTGGTTCATTTTGCTAGACAAATTTCTTTTGAAGTTGTTTTTGATGTGGTACCTCTTGACTTGTGATTTCCAATAGAAAGCAAACCACTCAAGATAAAATGCTTAATCCAAAGAATGGGGAAGGTTTCATTAATAGAAATAAAACACTGTAAAATAATTTTCTCTCTCTCAATTAAAGTTGACTTAGAGAAATGTGGGTCTAATATTTTGTGCACGCAAAAATGATTTTTTTTTATAGTAGAGTTTTAAAGGCTTGTGCTGTTATTTTACTAAATATAAGAAACATATCAACAATCCATCTGGCAATAAACTAAATAAGATCGATTTAAAGATTCCTTAAATTATCACCTGATATAGAACTCATGCTATAGATTCCACTGGACCAAAAGAACTCAACATTTAGGTGTAGCAAGCTTGCCATCTACTGATCATCAGAAGACCATTTTCCTGTGTGAAAGGAAAGTTCCAACCATGTGGGAAATGTTTTATATATTGTTTTCTCAGTTGCTGCATCAAAAATAGCAGCATGAACATTCTCAAAAGGACTCAGCACTTTGCATACGAAATATAGAATCAGATAAAATTCCTGCCCCAGTGGGTGGGTGTATACTTTAGTTAAATTAAATACAAGACAGAAGAAGGGCATGAATATTTTTGTCTAAGCCACAGATAATACCAAAAACCATGTGGAAGAATGGGGAAGGGGGGAAGAGGAGGGAAGTAACAAGTTAACACAAATTTAAAAGTAGGTTGGGGTTATAAAAGTAATAATAATTTCTTGTCTTTGTACAATCTCGCCTGCCTTTTGAAGTATGTTAATGTCCATTCCATCCTCTGAATTACCTTCTGAGGATGGAAGGCAGAGTAGTTGGAGTGAAGGAAAAAGTAATGAATAAGATGTCAGATGACCTGGGCTCCAGTCTAAACTCAGCTGTTAATTCACTGTATGACCACAACCAAGACACTTAACCATTTTGGACCGAAGTTTTGCCTCTTTAAAATAAAGGGAGTTGGCTAAGTGATTTCTATGGTCCTTTATAACACTAACATTCCTCCCAGATTATGAATGGAGAATCCGGAAACATGAAAAATCAGTTTAATAGACAAGGTCAAACAGTGAATCAGAAATTAGAACACCCCCCACCTACTAAATATGCTCCTATCACTAAATGGTTATGAATGTATACATACATGCACACACACACACACACACACACACACACACATATTCACCAAATAATCATTAACTTTCCACTTGACTCTTCTGTGGAAGGTCCTGGTCATAGATATTAGTTTTTATAACTAGAATGCACATGTCGTTTCTGCAGTAAGCTAATTGAAAAAGTTAATGCTGAAAATATATCTTATGAAGGAGAAAAGCTTAGCTTATAGATGGTAGCAGAAAGTTACTTCCATGGCACAGAATATACACACGATGTTGCTTTTGTAGTCTGACGGTAAAAAGAAATGATTCCCTATTTGAGGATATCATTTAGAATTATTCTGCACTAGTTTTGAATGTTTTTGCCATGTTCAATTTTATTTGACTACAATTACACACAGCTTATTAACCTTGTTAGTTAAGACCATAATCACATACATACCAATCAATGGCTATGTCTATAGAGAGATGGCAAGAACTAGAAAATCATTGACTATAGCCATCTAATGTGTCTTCAGAAATCATTGGCTCTACCAAATGTCTATTCCTCCCACTCATTTTCTTCTTTCTTATTGGCCACTTTGAATGCCTGACTGCCCTTATCCTTCTTAAAGATCCCTCACTCAATTTATTATCCATTAAAAAAAATACCTTCAAAATAAAGGAATGGCCAATTCTAAATCAAATGTCAGTACCTCACATTATTAAAACATTTTACAGATTAAATTACAAAGTACATGTATTATAATCTACATTTTGCATTTGAGGAAATGGAGGCACATAGTGGTGAAATGATTTTCCCCGGACAGATATCTAGCAAATGCAATGTCCTTAGGTCAAGTGACTCCAGGATCACTGTTGTATGCCCTAAAACATAATGTTTCTAAAAAACAAAGAAAAAAATAGAAAAATGAGGTTCCTATATTTAGGAAATTGTTTGCTCTAATTTGAGTCTAATTTGCACAGTACTCAGTCTTTATATTCCAGTCAAATGGATTTAATGTCTTACAGGACAGCCTGCCAAATTTACTTCTCTGATGGATTTATGAAAACAGGATAGATTGCATAATGCTTGAAGCCCTATATGTAATGGATTAACTTACTGTCTAAGTCCTATTATTTTATCCTATGAGTCTAGAGGGGGAAATGAGTTTTTGGTAACTATAATACCTATGTGTGTTTATGAGGTAGAAACCATGCAGAGATAAGGGAAAATATATTCTACTCTTATCAGTCAGACTACCACCATAGAAAGCAAGTTGAGCAAATTCCCAATTTACTACATTACTAGGTATGGTTTACAGAGGTGGCAGCAGGGCGGCCTTACACTTTGACAGAGTAGACAGGTTTTCTGAGATTTCTGAGGTTTGAAAGAAGCCAGAAATACCGGTTTGTTTGTTTGTTTGTTTGTTTTTCCTTTCCCCTGAGCCTGTCACAGTGCACTGCTCATAGACACTATGGAGAAATCTTTATTAACTGGATTTTTAAAAGTATGATATTACCTCAAAAATTTAGTACAGAATCTTCAAGAATATTGTGAACAAATAACTCATCACCCTGCAGACAACATGGAAGCAAACCTTTCTTCAAACTTTGTGGTCCTCAGACTGAAGGGGCAGTTTTCTTCTAGGGGCCATCTTACTGCCTTCCCCATTGCTGTTACCTACAAGAGCTAGTGTTTTGTTGACATTTCTTTTGGAAGCCATGGTTACCTCCATGCAATTATGAGACACAGGACAACTAGAATGGAGATTACTATTTGTCCTGTGGGGACCAAAATTGTCTAATCTGCAAGAAGAAAGCACTGAGGCAGAGCTCCAAGTCTATAATACTTTATAAAAGGGTCCATGGTCCCCTCTAATGAAGTGGACCTCCTGATTTGATCAAGATCTTCTTCATGGTTTGAGAAGCCTGCTTTCCACAGGGCTTTATTTTTATAGGGTTTGATACCCAAACATTCAGGAGAGGCAATGTAAAATGTAAAATCCCATTGGTTGATAGACCTCTGATGCATTGGCATAGGAGGTCACAAGATGGGCAAGGGAAGGGTCATGTCTACTGACTAGGTACTCATAAGAGGGGCAAGGCAATAGACTAAGTGGTCATAAGATAGTCACCTGCTCATGTTGGGTAAGAGAGGGTGGTTGAGAAGCACAAAAATAAGTTGGGGGACTTTCTAAAGGATCAAGGCATCCCAACCATGCTAGGTTTGGACACAGAATTTGAGCAAACCTGGTTGGAGATATCTTTGTCAGCATTCTTGTGGTTGCACCAGTGAGCTTCATAACTGGTAAACAAGTGGTGAACGTTGGATTAAGTTTGAGTCCTACTATAAAGGCCTACTATAAGAACCTATATTATCTAATTATCCCTGTATGATTTATGTAAAATATATATTAATGCATGGTTATTCTTGTACTATTGTTAGATGACTGACTAAATGCATATTCCTAGATTAATATATGACCAATAATTGCTAATAATCATTACTCCTTATAGAATCACACTGAACTGATTAATATGGATTGGAATGGAGTAGGGATCCAAATGAATCATTCTCACAGTACTCCTCTTATCAGTTATAACTTAGTTAATAATTCCTCTAAAGGGAATTTTATTTTCACAGACACACTAACTACATTGTATATGAGCAAGAAGTAAATTTTATCTAAATACATACCCCTTTTAGTTAGTGCCTGACACAATTTCATGAATAGATAGATAAATAGATAGAGAGAGAGAGAGAGGTAGATAGACAGATATAGATATATGTGTGCATAGAGAAATACATGCACACATTTATATGTGTGTATATCTACCTATCCATCTATAAACAAATTCTTGCTTTCTACCTCCCTTTCTTTGTTCTATTTGTAAGTAAAAAATGACAATAACATAAATAAAAGTAAAGGTATTGTTATTGATATATAAAGCCTTCAATCTTTTCCTCAACTTTCATTTATAAAACCTACTTTCCCTTAAGCAAATTCAAGACAACTTTATATACATATATATGCAATCTTTATTTCTGTTTGTTATCTTTCTCTTCCCTCTTCTTATCTCTTCTTCCTCTCCCCAAGCTCTATCTCTGTCGTTCTCTTGCTTCCTTTCTGCGTCCATCTGTTTCTCAGAGTGTCTCTATCTTACTGTGTCTGTCTATGTCTCTGTATCTGTCTGTTGCTCTCCTTTTATTTTCGTCCTTTCCTTTTACCATTGAAGAAATTGAATTGCTAAAATAACAAAAACTGCCTAGAAAAAAAAAAGCTCCAGGAGAGAAGATAGCATGAAGTACATCTGATCTAGCAGAAGGAAACACACCAAGGAGATGAGAAATTGTTACAGTCAAACTTCCATGGGTTGTCTATCAAGTTATTCTGTTGTTCAGTTGTTTCAGTTATGTCCAACTCTTCCTTACCACTTTTAGTGTTTTCTTGGCAAAGATACTTGGGTGGTTTGCCATTTCCTTTACCAGATTATTTTACAGATGAGGAAACTGAGGCAAACAAGGTTAAATGTCTTGCCTAGGTTCACATAGCTAGTGACTGTCAGGAGCCACTAACTTTTCAGGTTACCCTTTCTATTTTCTTATGAGAAAAGAGAAACGTAGATAGGCCTCATAATGAGCATGTTGGGGAGAACAGGTAGAGATGAGAGTTTACCTGTAGATCACATGTTTATAATATTCTGTTTCATTGTTTTTGGGGGGATGGGTGACCTAGATTTATGATTTCATTCCTATAGGGACTTCTCCATGAAGAAAACTTAGACCAAAACAGACAAATGTCCACTCAACAACCTACTATCTTAGAGTGTTGCCTAGGGTCACTGAATGATTAAGTAATTTGCCTAGAGTCACAAGACCAAGAGTATCAGGGGAAGGATTTGAACCTCAAAATGGTAATACTTTTATATAGCAATAATATACACTCTTGCAATAAGGTACTAAACTTTATGATATAGATACATAGACTAAGTTGCTGATTTTGCCCCACATGATAAGCACAGAAGAAATTACAAAATGAGGAATTCAGTGTAATGTTGGGTCCATGAAGAAGATGTATCTTAACCTGAGCCTTGAGACATGAGGCGGGGCTTATTCCACAGAGAGAGATGCATTCAATAGTTATAGCTCATAGTTGTGATTATAGCTTTTGATTGAAAATAGCTCAGGGGGAGTCTGAGGGTGAGAGACACAGTTGAGTTGCAGAATGGATAGAGCACCTCCCTGGAGTCAGGAGGCCTTGAGTTCAAATCTAGCCTCAGACACTTACTTCCTCTGTAACCCTAGGCAATTCACTTAACTTGATTGCCTTCAAAAACAAAAACAAACAAATAAACAAACAAACAAAAGAAAATAGCTGAATGGGGAAGCTGAAGGAGAGGTCTGAATGAAAGCAAAGATGGTTGTGGTAAGCAGAGGGTTTATCCATCAGAGGCACAGAGGAGGTAGAAGAGTGGGGATGATTTTCTAGTGGACTTCACAATAATCCTAGAAAGGAGGTCCTATTATTATCCCCATTTTACAGTTGAAGAAATAGAAGCAAATGGAGGTTAAGGGACCTGCCAAGGGTTACATAAGCACTAAGTGTCTGAATCAGGATTCAAACTTGGGTCTTCCTGCCTCCAAGACTAGAACTTTGTTCCACCTAGCAGGTGTAACATGTTGCTTTCCTTGGAACTAAACAAAACAATACAGCAAAATAAAAACTGGGTCAGAACCCTAACTTTCATATATATTAGCCATGATCGAGTTCTTCTATTTTAGTAGGCTTTAATCTCTCACCTATAAAGTGGGAAAAACAATGACAGCACAATCTATTTCATGAGGTTATTCTTAGTAGAAGCCTTTGTAGGAGGTCAAGTTTTCTAGAAATGTTAAGTACTTACCCTGAAGAGGCTGCAGCTCCACTGTAGTTCATATTTAAAGATTCTTCACAGAAAGAGAACACGGGGATGTGTTCTACATCATTTCTGCATGATGGAATGAGAGGAAACTTAAGTCTTTTGAGTTGCCCATCTAGTGGTTTTTCAGTAGACTTACATTCTGAGAGGTAAAATAAAGTAAATGGGTTCCTGTACTACTGATGCTAAATTGGGACTTGTCAGGGCTGAGCCTGAAGCCACAGGTTGCTTACAAGAGTTGTTGTTACTGTTGCTGTTTTTGTTGTTGTTTTCCCTGAGACATCAAACACAAATCTCCTTGTCTTTTCTTCTTTTTTCTTTCTTTCTTTCTCTTTCTTTCTTTCTTTCTTTCTTTCTTTTTTTATAGAACAATTATATAGCCATCAGTGGTTTAAAAAAGCAATAGCTTGGAAACTAATTTTCACATAGGAAATTTCTCACCCCCTCCAAAAAAAAATAAGCTGACAGAGATAGTAATTGTTGCTTTTTTCATGAACTTTTAAATAAAGGTAGGGAAAAAAACAAACTGGCTGAAGCAAACCTCAGTTAAGCTTTGTCGTCTCAGAACTCCTATTGCATGATTAACTAATATGCTCAAATGTCTATATAAAGGATGCAAATACTGTATGTGCTATGATGACAAACATCAATCAAAATTGTATATATATATATATAATACACACACATAGATGTGTATATATTTACTTTATATCTTAATGAATGATCGTAAGATAAATGTAATTGTTTTATAGTTAGAAGTTCATCTTTTTGGTGCAGGTATTCCCTCCAGTAAACCAGATTGAAATATATTCAGGTTTTACCCTCCCATGTTACTTGTCATGTGGCCATGTCGGTCACCCTAGGTGGTATGTGGAACAATCTAAGGACTTTCTTACATTTTCCTGAAATTGCAAAAACGTCCATGAACACACACACACCCACACACAAATCACTTATCCCTCAATTATGTTATTTTGATGGGGTTTCTCCTCCCTCTTTTCCTTCTCCATTCTTCCTTCTCCCTTCTTCTTCCTTCTCCTTTTCCTTCTTCTTTCTTCCTCCTCATCCTTCTCCATATGTATGTGTGTATATTTCTTTGTTGATAACCGATTACACTACTACTCCTGATTAATTCCTTGTTTGTAACATGTTGCATCCTGTTCATGCCAACTTTGTGCTTCTCCAATTCCCTTTAGGAAGTAATCAACTTCATTAATTTGGAAATGGTATTGGGTGTATGTCTCACAGTCATTCCTGAAGAATATAGGTACTAAATATACCTTTCAGAAAGGCCTCCATTCTCCCTATCATCCTGACTCACAGGTCTTCTTGTTATCTTAATATTTAATAAATCCCAGTGCAGCATCTGGGTTGGCTATATGTTATTATACTTCTTAGTCATATATATCTTTAATAATATATATATTTACTCCTGTTCTTACGTGCAAGTAATCCTTGACTACATGATATGCTTTTTTATATCACTGTGCATCTCACCATCATCATTTATACCATCTGCAATTTTGATTAGATTATGGGATTTTATGATTCATGGCCATGTAGCATCACTGGGAGAATATTGGTGTTAAAGAGAGAGGCTTTGGCAGCAGGGAGTCACTTATGATCATTGAAAGCAATGCATAATTTCCCAAATGCAATCTAGCCAGCTCTCCTCTGCCTATTAAATTCTATTCAGGATAAAGCACTACAAAGAAATTAAAGAGCATGAAGATGGAGGTTTTCTACCAGTATGGGGAGATACATGATTTAGCAATACATGTGAAAGCTAATAGATTAAATCAGATAAGCCCTAGTGCATATGTACATATTATTGTAGAGACTTGCAATATGTTGTTTTGTTTTTTTTTTTTTTTTGCTGATGTTAGAGGAAAAGAGAAGATTATGGCTTTATAATGCATAAATGTAAAACAAGCACTATGACAAGATGAAAGTGAGTTTCAGGAAAAAAAATTAAAAGACAGAATAATGAGAATGCACATATGGACAAACAACAACAACTACAATAATAAGTAACATAATAAGAAAGAAGTTTCTATGAAAATAAAATAGGAGAATTTCTAAAAGGGACAAGGAGAAAAATCAGATTGAAAAACCTTTTAAACAGATGAGTAAAATAGCCAGCTCTGCCCCCACAATTCCACTGGTAAACATAAAGAAGAAACCATAAAAAACCAACATTGAAGGAAAACAGAAACATTAACATACATTTGCTAGAGTTTGTTATTGTAAAGTCAGGCTCAATAAAACACACATCCTGGATAAAAATAGGTGCTAAACAGAGAAATGGGGAAACATAAGGACATACAACAGTACACCAGGATTTTCAATAATGTGCCTATTGATTGTGAGGGAAAGGGCATCTAAGGGAAATACATCTTTGAAGGGGAAAAAGAGAGCTCAGCAAAGGGATATTGCAAAATAAGGGGATGAGGGTGTAGCAGCAAAAGACAAACTTTGTTGACTTCAGGATTTGGTTGAGGGCTCAAACTACTTACCTCCCTAGAAAATGGAATGTGATTTGTTTTTTTTTAATTATTTTAGCTTCTGTCCAGCAATAGTGATTATAGCTTAGCAGCAGCAACAGTTTCTCAATGTTCTCTCATCTTCGCAGCAACTATATCCCAGGATTATTTTTAGGATGAAATATGATAATATTTTAAAGTCTTTAGCACAGTGCCTAGCATATAGTAAGCACATTACATACTTAAATTTTTCCCTTCCTTCCTTCCTTCCTTCCTTCCTTCCTTCCTTCCTTCCTTCCTTCCTTCCTTCCTTCTTGATAATAAGCTTAAAATGATGTGGAAGTCAGAAAACTAGATCAACTGCAGTAAAGAAACCATAGCTTTCCAAAACTAAGAAAGTGGTAGATCTATTGTGCAGATTGGGCAGACCACACTTAGAGTGTTATGTTTAGTTCTGGGAATCATAGTTTAATATGAACAGGGGTAAGCTGGTTGAGGGAAAGAGGAGGTATACAAAAGAGGACAACTATAATCGTAAAGGGCATGGTGCGCATGTCATATAAATATCATTTCAAAGAACTAGAAATTAACTGGGTTAGAGAAGGTTCAGGAGAAACAGAAGACCACAAGCATTTGAAACACTGTCATAGGAAAAGTGGATTAAATGGTTTTGTTTGGTCCTTGAAGGCTAGGTGGTTTGGTGAATAGAGTGCCAGACCTGGAGTCAGGAAGACTTATCTTCCTGACTTCAAATCTAGCCTCAGATACTCACTAGTCGCATGACCCTGGACAAATCGCTTAATCCTGTTTGCCTCAGTTTCCTCATTTGTAAAATGAGCTGGAGAAGGAAATGGCAAATCTCTCCAGTATTTTTTCAAAGGAAACCCAAACGGAGTCATGAAGCCTCAGACACAATTGAACCAACTGAAAAACAACAAGCCTGAAGTGAGAGCAATAGGTGGAAGTTGAAAAGATGAAAATTTATGTTTGATGTAAAGGTGAAAAGCAATCCTGATACTTTCCTATGTAAAAAACGAGACAAACTGCCCTAGGAAGTAGTGATTTTTCTATCATTAGGCATCTTCCAACAAAATGTGTATGACCAATTGCCATGTACATTATTGTGAGGACTTTATTTCAACTATGGCTTGGATTGGTTATCTTCTGAAGTTCTTTCTGGTTGTGAAAATCCAGGATTTCCTTAGTATATGAATAGCTCATTTATAACATTTGTGCTTTAATGCTTCAATGGATGTGGAATCTCATTGATCTGGCTATACAATACATTTGTACAAATGTTGTATTCTCTACAAGTTCTTAACTTGTGATAGATATTTTTGTCCATTATCTTTCCACAAAGCCTCTTAAAGGACCTATGGACATGCTGGACATTTCTTAACATTCTATGAATAATAGCCTATCAGTTTGGCTTTTCAAATCTTCTAGGAGCAATTGATAAAATGACCTTTCAGTTTACAGAGGACTTTCCTGTGATTTTTCTTGATGTGGTATTTTTTCTAAGAATCAGATTAGCCACAATGAAGAGGAAAACCACACACATCTTGGAATATGCAAACCTGAGTTCAAATGCTCACTCCAGCATTTGCTAGCTGCCTGGTCCTGGGTAATGTCATTTTAATCTATCTTCCTTATTCTCATATTCTATATGATTAGGTCAATAATATTTATGTTACTTTCTTTTTTTTTGTTTTTTTTTAATTTTTATGTTTCTTTATAATTAAAATCCATTTTTTAAATTAATCTTTGAAGATATATATGTATATATGTATACACACATATATGCATATAGGTATGTATGCATGCATGTTTATATGATTAAAAATTTAATAAACTTATGTTAGTAAATTATTGCCCCTTTCCCCTTCCTACTCTCAAGTCATCTAGAAAAATTAGTCACTATACAAACTATAGTCTGTTAAAGGCAGAATCATAAGAAAAAAAGGAATTTGATAATTGCATGGGATACTTCATACAAACTCCATGGTGTCCTACTCTAGTTACTCATCTTGGCTTGGAGGTTACTTTAGATTCACAAAACTTATGACAAAAGCACAAATTTTGACATGTTATTCTATGAAAAAACTTAAAATAGTTCTAACAACTGGTTATATTTGCTCCCCAACAACTGGGTTAGCTGACTACAGAGAAGCTCATTACTTGTAGTTTGCCTACTTGGTGATGAATAATTTAGGTATGACAATCCATGGGAGAAAAACAAAACAAACAAAAAACCCCAAAGGTATGAAGTGATCTTCAGTCCTGTGAAACCCACTTCTGTTTTTTTTTTGGTTTTGTTTTTTTTTTTTTGGTGATAATGACAGAGTGACAGATAAGAGGGCCAAAGGTACAAACAAAAATCATTTGGTTTTAGATAGTAATTTATATTGCCATTAGACTGTAACTATGGATTTTCAGTTTTAAAATTAATTTTACCATGAGTTTTCTCTGTATATGTCATTCTTATGTCATCATTAGCCAGGTGGCACAGTGCATGGACTGCTAGGTCTGGAATCAGACAGACTGAGCTCAAATTCAGGTTCAGATTCTTACTAAGTGTGTGACCAGGTGAAGTCAAATTGTTTAACACCTGTCTGCCTCAGTTTATTCAATAAAAAGTGGGAAATAATTTGTTGTTATTCAATCATTTTTCAGTCATATCCAACTCATGACCTTATTTGGTGTTTATTGGCAAAGATATTGGATTGATTTGACACTTCCTTCTCCAGTTCATTTTACAGATGGGAAAACTGAGGCAAACATGATTTAGTGACTTGCCCAAGGTCACACAGATAGTAAGTGTCTGAGACCAGATTTGAACTCAGGAACATGAGTCTTCTTGACTCCAGACTCAGAACTCTAACCAATGAGAAGCCTAGCTGCCCTAAGGGGAAATAATAATATCTATCTAAAGAAAGTTGTTGTTAAGATCAAATGTTCATAAAGCAATTAGATCATTGTTTTGCACATAGAAGGTTCTCAATAAATGCTTGGTCCCTTTCACTTATACAATGTATGATGAATGGCTATTCCATATGAGTGAGATTTAATCGTGTGAATCTTCAAATTTTTTCTTTATTCTTTCTATAAAGGAAGCTAAAAACAAAAAACAAATGGAACATGGAAATAAATGAAAGGAAGACTCATCATTTTCCACAGAGAAGCAAATAAAGGAGTTAGTAAATTTCGCTTGGTTGTTTTTTTTCAAAAGCAACAAGAAATACCATTTCAAGGGACATTTGGTGTTCTCATATTACAGAACTCATGACAAGTATTTGCAAAAAGATAATCATAAAAGTAATTATAGCTTATGAGCCAACATCTGGTACAGAGGACAACTAAGGGGATAAATTCTATGAACTTGTTAAGACCCTTCAGAATGAAAAAAGAAATACTTTGATATACTATAACTTTGAAAAGATAGGAATAGGTGAGGATGGTAAAACAAATGTTGGAAAATATAATTCAGGAATAAGGAATGAAAGAAGGCAAATACTTCTAGATTATGCAGAAACTTAGTACCTATACATCATGAACACCTTCTCCAAGAAATTAATTGGGAAGTGTTAGATACAAGAAGTGCCAAATAACATAATGAAATAAAACTGATTATATTTTAAAAGAAAATGACTCATTCTTAATGTGTGAAACCATTTCAGAATAGCTATTCATATAGTTAGATTACTAACTTATTAAAAGATAAAAATCAATTTTAAAAACAGGAAGAATGAAAAATGACTAAGTAAAAGAAATCTCTCAACACTTAATTTTTAAAAAGAAAATGTGAATATCAATAACTACCTTAATTATCTATCTATGTAAAATTTTCATGAGAATCATTTTACATATAATGGTGGTTTTCCTTGATGAGATATCACAAAGAAATAGGTAAGCATTCACAGGTGATATTCCACAGTTAAAAAATAAAAAAAATGCCACCAGCCTGATTACCTAACTGAGATGTGGGGTCCCAGGTGCAGAGAGGACCAGCTTACTCTTTAATTTTCAGCCTTCTATCTCCTACTGAACCTATCTTTTAAGAGAAGTGGAAGAAAACAAGACTTTAAAGAAGATTTTCTCTTGCTGCTCAGGTTCAATCTCAATCTCCTGCTGAGTCATTTTCCTACCTAATCTCCACCCTTCAGAGGGAAGAGGAGTAGTGAAGCTGGGCTTCCCATCTCATTATTTAATCATGTCCTTCCTATCTCATGTAAGTGAAACATGCACATTGCCTCCAGCTTGATCTCCAACCTCCTCTGGAAAGAGTGACATCCTCCACTGAATGATGAACATTCTGACACTTGATCATGGCCTTGATATTCCAGTGATTCTGAACCACTGTAGATGGTCTTAAAAGCCCCATTCTCTGCTGATTCATTACCTGCTTCATTATTCCCATTCTCCTTCATCCTCCTAACCCAAAGGGTCAACCAAACACCACCCAGACTTCTACTGTGACCTCAGGAATGCCTATTCTGTAGGCAACAAACTTTCCCTCATTTAAAATATTTCCTTTACCACTCCTTCCATCCATTAGCTATTGCTGAAAACTAGCTCCCTACCAGATGACACAGTTTCCCTGGCTATACTTTCTAATACTGTACCTTCAATTGTTCTCCTTGGCTCACTGGTCAAGGTTGGGGATTTAGAATACTCCTTGCTCACAATTTCCACCTCCAGGTTTTCTTTCTACCTACATCACTCAATAACTCTCTTCCCATCAGTTTATGCTATTCAGATCTACTATCCAATCAAAATCCTGGTCTAGAGACCCACAGCTCACTCCCCTTCCTTCCTCAATGGGTTCAGTGCATCTCTCCTTCCAAATTTCTGCCCTCATACTATGGGACTTTAACATACATATTGACTCTCCCACAAATTACCCAAGCACAGACCTACCCTCAACCTACCCACTTCTCAAGACATACTCCTGACTCCTCCTCAGCTACACAAAAAGATGGTCACGCACTTGATCTTGCCATCACCCAAAAGTGTACTATTTACATTATCAAAAATTCCAAAATCATTTTTTTCTGACCATAACCTATTGGCTTTTCAACTCTCCTTCCACATTCCCTTATAAGACCCTACTATTTATCAGAAGAAAGTGAGGCTGGTGACTTTGCACGGACCTCCCTCACTTAAATCCAATTCACTTATGTATCATGGCATCACCTCCATGATGTCATGGTCCTCTTTGAGAATTAAGGACAAACAACAGCATGACATCTAATCCTTTGATTCCTCAATTCTTTCCTTGGCCATCTACCCTGCACTGGCCACTCTTCTTTTCCTAATCTTGAACACTTGGTGAATCAACTTAATTCTATATTGTCTCTCCCTTTTAAATCTCTAGCTCCTTTATTGTATTTCTGATTACATCCTACCAACCTCAACCTTGGATCACTCACATCACTCACCACCTTTGCTCCTACATACATGCTGCTAAATTAAGATAGAGAAAATCATGCAATTGTTTTGACTGAGTCTGCTATCAACTATGTTACACAACCCCAATCAGGCCTCCACTGGTGCTACACAATTATACTATACTTACCTTATTCATTTCATATCCTACTCTACACAGAAGCTTTTCCAAACCTTTTTAATGACTCCTGAAACTTCCCATGCCTCTTCCTTTCACCACCCTCTCAGCTAAGATCCTTGCCTCATATTTTACAGAAAAAAACTCAGAACATTCACTGTGAACTCCCTTTTCCCCCTCTTCCTCATCTCCTATCACTCAGAGGCTTTTGGCCTCTATCTGCTCCTTCACCTCTGTCTCATTTGATGAAGTGGTTTATGCCTTACTCCTTACCAAGACCAAAACTTCTATCTACTCATGTGATTTCATTCCATCTTGTCTTTTCCAACATATTACACCCTCTGTTACCTCATTATATCACTTATTTTCAATCTGTCTCTCTCTACTGGCTACTTTCTTACTGTTTAAAAATATACCTAAGCCTATTCTAAAGAAATACCCTCATTTGGTCCTTCTATCCTCAATAACTATTGTCCTATATTTCTTCTGCCCTTTGTAGCTGAACTCCTTTAAAAGGCTGTCTACAATAGATATTCTCTACTTTCTATCCTCTCACTTTTTTCTTAATCTCTGACAATCTGGCTTCTGACCTTATCATTCCACTGAAACTACTCCCTCTAAAGTTACTAATGATCTCTTAGTTGCCGAATGAAATGGAATTTTCACAATCCTCATTCTCCTTGATCTCTGCAGCTTTTGACACTATTGATAAACCTGTCTTCCTTGACGCTCTCTTCTTCGTAGATTTTTTGATGCACTACTCTTTCCTGGTTCTTCTCTTATCTACCTGACTGCTCCTTATCAGTTTCCTTTTCTAGATCCTTATCAATATCTTGTTCTCTAACTGTAGGTTTCCTTTGGGCTTCTGTCCTGGCCCCTTTTCTTTTCTTCTTCTATATCACTTCACTTTCTGATCTTATCAATTTCCATAGATTTAATTATAGTCTCTATTCTAATGATTCTCACATATATCAATTCTGCTTCAACCTCTCTGTTTATCTCCAATCTTGCATCTTCAACTGCCCCCTTCAGCCATCTCAAATTGGATGCCCAGTACATCTTCAACAAAACATGCTCAAATCAGAACTTATCCCCCTCCCAAACTAAGTAGAGGTCTTTACCCTTACACCTTCCTGCCTTCCCTATTACTCTAGGGGGCAACACTATCAACCCTGTCATTCAGGCTCACAACCTAGGTCCTGGAGTTATCCAGGACTTCTCAGTATCTGTCATCCCTCACCTTTATCCGATCTGTTGCCAATGCCTGTTGATTTCATCTCTCAAATATTCTTCCTTTTCTTCCCTGACATTGCTACCACTATAGTGTAGGCCCTCAACACCTCACTCTTAGACTGTTGCAATAGTATGCTAGTAGATTTGCATGTCTCAAATCTCTTCCCACTCCAATCCATCCTCCATTCAGCCACCAAAGTGATTTTCCTAAAACTCAGGTCCAACCATGTTACCCCACCCCCACCCCACTAAATAAACTTTAGTGGCTCACTATCACTTCCAAGATCAAATACAAAATGCTCTGTTTGGTATTCAAAACCTTTTATAACCAAGTACCATCCTAATTTTCCAGTATTCTTATCCCGTAATCCTACCATGTACTTGTTGATTCAGAGACATTCACATCCTGGCTGTTTCATTGACAAAACACTCCATCTCTTGGCTGGGAACATTTTATCTGGCTATCCCCCACACTTGGAATGCTCCCTCATCAACTCAACCAACTGACTGGCTTCCTGTAGGTGCCAACTAAAATCCCCTTTTTGCCGACTTTCCCAGTCCCTATTAATTCTACCACCTTTCCTCTGTTAATTATTTTCTATTTATCCTTTATATAGTTTGCCTTATATATATTTGTTTTGATGTTGTCTCCCTCATGAGATTGTAAACTCTTTGAGAGGACTGTCTTTTTCAAAGTGTTTATACACTGTGTCTGACACTCAGTAGGTGCTTAATGAATGTGCTTTGAATGACTGACATTTACCATCTCATATTTGACTGAAAGAATTAAAGACTATTTGGTCTCCTTTTGTATGTTGTTTATTGAGTATTTTTTAAAAGCATTTTATAAACTACAGCAAAATGCCAATTTAAATTCTTTCCTGTTACAACGTGCCCCCTATGAATTGTCAAAATTATGTAAAAATGCTTCAAATTAATAATAAGATAACCTTGTTCAATGAACCTCTGAGTATTATTTTTAGGCAAAGCATAACAAATTCTGTGATGTATGCTCTACAAAGACATTTGTTCCTATTCTTGAGGAGATCCAATGCAGAAGTCACATTCAATAGATATCTTCTACAGATGGTGAGATTTTTTCCAGGGAGGTGTGTGTGTGTGTGTGTGTTTGTGTGTGTATGTGTGTGAATATACTATTTGCATCAAGCTCCTGAACACCTGAGATCCCCCTATGTAACATTGATAATTAATAAAATAACTTTGGCCTAATAAAAGAAAAATATGTATGTGTACTAACTATATCTACTTTCCAGAATATAATGTATAATTGGGTGGATAGTTGATAGCGCTGGTTCCTTATAACATACACCTTTGTCAGTTACTATAGACAAACAGTGAACTTGGCTAAAAATGGATAGAAGGAAGAGACTTAAGAGTAGAAAAGGACAATGGGTCTGTCAAGTTGTAAGAATAAGAAGTAATAGATGAACAACCCACATACTGCATTGTTACCCATGAAATGTCAAGCCAGGTCAACCTAGGACTACAGGACTTGGGTTCCAGTCCTCACTATCAGTTAAAGAAAAATAAAAAAGTTCCAAATATAATGCAAATAACAGCTTTCAGATCTTTAATGTGTGTGTGTGTGTTTGTATGATCTCATTTGATCAGAGAAGTCACTTGCTTTGTTGCGTTTAGTTCCTTCATCTATAAAATTAAAGCAGAAAACTGCATGATACTAATATCATTTGCATCTTTGAACATCTGTATTAAAATGATGAAATGATTTTTCATTAATTTGTAGCCATAGCTGCTACTGAGGACTGATTATTTCAGAGATTATCACAGAGCCTTAGGCACCTTTACTTTAAAATAAAAAGGTCAGGTGATCTGTTTGATGCTTCACTAAATCTTGAAAATCATTCTGTCCACTCTGGTTTTGGTCATTGTTCCACTTCAGTTCACTTCAGAGCAGATGTTTGGATCTCTTGTCCTGTTGCTATTCACTGTCTGCACATGAACAGTCCAGTAGCTTCATGTTGTGGCAAAGCTCACTTCTCTGCCTACAGGCTGTCTCAAATACAGGACCTTGTTGCCAGAAATACAGCTCGGCAGTTTATTATTCGATATAATTTTGGTTCACTCAGTCACATGAGACATTTGTAATCATGACATACTATTATTTTCATTGTTATAATCATCAGCAATATTAACTAATTTTTATCACATTGTAGACTTTTCATAGTACTTTCAAAAATCCTGTGATATAATGAAATTTATATTGTCTTCATTTTAGACAAGAAGAAACTGAGACATAGAAAAGTGGTCTGCATGAGGTGACATGGTAAGCAAAAAATCCAGAGCTCTAAACTAGGCCTTCTGTCTCCATCATAGCACAGTTGAATTTTCAATCAAAATCACATTCTATGAGGCATGCACATTATGCATTTATAATGGATTTCTGTTAAAAATGAAAGCAGAATATAGCATAAGAAATCATAATACATGAGGTCCTGGAGAGCATGGGGGTATGCTCAGTCTGGGTATTACATTGCCAATGAAAAGATGAAAAACATAGAATTATAGATTTAGAGCTAGGAGGGACATTTGATGTCATCTAGTCCAACCCTTTGATTTTACAATTGAGAAAATTGAGGCCTGGAGAGAATGAGTGACTTACATAAGGTCACGCTAGTAGTAAGGTACAGATGTAGGATTTTAACCTATGTCTTACTACTCCCGAACCCATACTGTTTCCATGATATAAACTGTACTTCCTTTGATCCCAGTAAAGAGCAAGAAAGTGTCAAAACTCAGAACTATTAATTCTAACAAGAGAGTTGAATCTCTACTAGTTTTCAGCTTCTCTTTTCATATTGTCTCATGTAATGGACTTTTCCCCTTCTCCCTTTTTTCAGCATGAAAACATACCTAACTTGTGTTCTATTGCATGGTCTCTGCTTATTAACTAAACTCACATTAAGGTATTAATGGGTCAAAATAAGAATATGTTGTCCTACCATTTACTTATTTAACCCCTCTTCCCAAAATTTCAGTGCTTTAACCTGAAGAGTTTAACAATGAAAACTTTAGGAACTACAACACATTTTGGAGAAGCTATTTGGAAGAGGAACAGAGTTAGTAAAAACGTAAAATTCAGTATAATCATAGGAACATAGTATTGTTTATGTGTGAGATAAAAAACAGTGTTGTTTTTACAGACTGTCATGTGAATGAATGGATGGATGAATGAGTGAACAATTTTTTTTCATCATGTATTTGTGCCAGATACTATGCTAAGTACTGGGGGAAATTTGCAAAAGGTAATAGTACCTGCCCTCAAAGAGCTGACATTCTACTGGGAGAGTACTATATAAATAGAGAAGTAGTGTCTGGGGAAGGGAGTTTTGGGCTAAGGACTCAAAAGAATGAGTTGATACTTACAGATATTACTTAATATGCCCTTTTAAAATATTATAATATTAATTTTATTACTATGCCCATAGGAAGACATGTAAATCAAGGGTTAAAGGGTCAGAATATTCACATGGTGGCAGGAAAGATGGCTTAGATATAGAATTCAATAGGATATTTAGCATGGGCTTATTTGGGGTTGAGTCAATATAGTACACCAGACAAATTTTTAATCACTCACTAATCAAAATGGTTTAGCACAGGGAGAAGGTTTTAAGGTTTAGTGGGTAAAATCTCTCAGGAACTGAGAGTATGACTCCTGAAGGTCTTGTGGGGAAGATACTGACTCAGGTAAAGAGCAGCCTCTAAACAACAGCAGGGCAGATGATATGATGACCTTGGGAAGACAACAAGATAGAAAGTGAATTATTGTCTAGTGTAGTACCAACTAATTATAGGGAACTAGGTAAGTTCACATTTAGTCAGCAATCAAGATGGCACAGTTTCAGGGGAGGAGTTTTAGAGCTAAATAGAGTGACTATTGTAGGGGCCATGTTATGGTTTATGGTGGTCTGATATAGAGGGGTCTGGTACAGGTGAAGAGAAATTGAACATATAGAAATATAGCCTACTTAGTTGTCAGGATGGGATGTGAAATCTTCCATAAGACTCTTATGTTCTTGTCTATAGGTGACACTGTAGTAAAATTTTGAATTGAAAGAGAAAGTGACTGCCCTAAAATAACAGTTCAGGTCATAGATGTATGTGTAAAACAGAGGGACACATAAGTAAACTCTTAATAAAGCACCCGTGGCAACTATTCCTTGATATAATCCAATAACACAGAGATCCATGATTTCATTAACATTAGATATACCTTGCATCAGCATAAACCACAATTCCTCTATGACTTTGTAAATGCCTTCTATGGTAGAAAATATATCACCTTGAAGCAAACTTTTCAGTGAACCTTTGGAAAACTAGTGATGCTGGTCCATAAAGACTAGAGACACCAGGCCCACAGTGAAGTCTTTCTAGTTTAGAAACTATTTACATGGCATATCTTTTGAAAATCTGGTGCTGTTTCTTTACTATAATGTGCATCGAAGGAGATCTCTGGGAAAAGATTATGTTAAATACAGAACAGATATGTTTCAGTAAAAGTTGTCCATAAAAGAAAATTATACATTATAGAATTTAATATTTCAAGGCAACTCTGTGGTCATCTGTCACAACTCATACATGAAATGAATCAGCATTATAACAAACCAAAAAAAGTAGTCATTCACCCTCTGCTTGGAAACCTCCAACAAAAAACAGTCAAATCATCTCTCAAAACAGCCATTCTACTTTTGGAAAGTGAATTTTTAGGAAATTTCTTTGTTTTGTCCCCCTAACATTTATCCTAAACCTAAACAAAATTTCTGGAATATATTAAAGTATGTTTTACCACTGATTCCTATAATAAAATATAAGATACATCCGTAGCCTCAAAGTCTTGGAAGATATGAAGGGCACAGGGCAAATTAACATCTCCTTTTTCAATCCGTGCTGTTAAAATATTGGTAATTCCCCAAATTACATTGCTAATGACATTAACAAGGCATTATCTAGGATGAAATTATTAGCCTTTTTTTAGGTTCCATGGACCCCTTAGGCATTCGTGTGAAATATAATGCTTTGTCAGAATAATGTTTTAAATTTTTAAAGAAAACACAGGATTTCAACGAAAGCAATTATATTGAAATAGAATTATTTATAAGTTCACATACCCCAAAAGAAGGTCCATCAGGAATCTCAAACAAATTGAATTCAGATTCTGAATTCCATCCTCATATCAGTAGCAGTGCGAACATAAAGAAGTCAACTCACTCCTTAGTTTTCTCATTTTTAAACTGGTAGTAACTGATTGCACTATATAATTCATAGAGTTATTGTGAGGAAAACCCTTTGTAAACCTTCAAGCACATGAGAACTAAGAATTATTATTTCTGTATTTCTCAGGATAAAGGAAACAGCCATTCAAATTGTGAAAACTGCTTATGTTTCCAAATTGTAAACAAATACTTACCTCCATGTGACAGCTGTGACCAATTAGAGAAGCTACAGCTTCCCTTCCAGGAAAAGCCCACACAGCTGTGCCTATAAAGACCCAGGGAAGAGGATAGAACTTCACTGGTGATTTTTTACTGGCAGCCAGAAGTTCCAGTACCTGGACAGGGTTTTCTCAGAGAAAGCTTCCTAGATGTAGACACTGTGAATGGGCTTTCATCAGAGACAGGCCTCTGTGGAAGCTTCATTTTCCTTCATATGTTGAGTAATACAGGAGTGGGGTAACTCTGAAATTATCTCTGAGCTGGTCAGATGATCAAGAGATAAAAGTTTGTGATGCCAATTAATGCATTTCTAGGCCTACATTCGGGATAATTGTCTCAATTTTGAAGCCCTACAGCAATCTCAGAGAAAAGCACACAAAGTCACAGTTGTCGTATGACTAGTGTCTATGATATCTGACCCAAGCACATAATGAGAGAAAAGTTCAAAGGAGCACTATGACTGACCTTGTGTCTCAAAATCATTCCCATCAGTCTTTAAGTGATCTCTGTCCCTGAAGCCTCTGGCATCTCTGAACACAGAAAGATACATTGTTTAAGGAAGATAACCCTATTAAAACATGAGAATTCCATGACAGATACATAGGGAAAAAGAGATTAAAAAGTACAAGGAGATATGATGAAAGGAAATATTTAATACTTAAATATATGTTTTTAGCAACAATAACAAAAACATGAATACAGTGAATTCACCTATAAAATGCAAATAGAACAACGGAATAAAAAGCAGAAGAGAATGGAAATCGTGATTTTAAAAAGGAAACTAAAATATACGCAATGTAATTAGAAAGGATAAGTAGGAAAATTACATTATCCTTAAAGGCAGCATAGTTAATGAAGCAATATTTATTTTTTAGCATGTGTGAACTGAAAGACATAGAATCTAAATACATAAATAAGTTAATTAGATTGAATGGAAAAATAGCAAGTGGGAGATCTTAATATATCCTTAGAAAATTCTAATAAAAATATTAAGAAGAAAGAAGTTAAAGACCTGAATAGAAATTTAGAAAAAATATAAATGATGAATTTATGATGATTATTGAATGAGAAAACAAAGAAGTCTACATTTTCTTAGCTGTTTATAACATTGTTAGAAATGGTATGTGCCAGAGAGATAACCTCACAAAAATGAAGAAAAACAAATAACAAATATATTATTTATTGAACATAATGAAATAAAAATATATATTCAATAAAGGTCCTTTGGGGAAATAGTATTAGAACGCTTCAGCCAAAAATAATAACAATGAAGCAATGAGCCAATATTTATACAGATAAATCATACTTTATGGGAATATTTATCCATAAACAATTTGATTAACAAAACAAAAAAAGAACAAATCAATATAGTGGGCATACAATTAAAAAAAAAAGCTAAAAAAAGTAACAAATCAAATCCTCCCCACCAAATAATGAAAGAGATTCTTAATATCAAAGTAGATATTAAGAAAACTGAAAGCGAAACACTAGCAAATTGATAAATGAAACTATGAGCTTTTCTAAAACTAAAAATAGATTAAAAGATCATCTGTTTTTTTAAATGAAATGATAAACCAAATCATGTCAAAAATGAAAACGATGAATTCCCAGAGTAAGACAAAATCAACTACCAGAAAATAAGACTGAAAAATTAAATGATATGCATCAATATTTAAAAATACAAAACTCCCAGTTAATCAATTTTTGATTAACCCATTATCACAAAAGTTATTTCTTTTGAACAAGACATAATTGAGCTCTCCAATACAGAGAGAGACAGAGACAGAGACAGAGATAGAAACAGAGACAGACAGACAGAGAGAGAGAAAGAAAGAGACTCAAGTATTAGTTGGATTTACAAGTGAATTTTATGAGAAACTATTTGCAAAAGGAATGATGCTTTCAAATGACTTCTATGATAGAAACATGGTCTTTATACTTAAAACTGAAAGAAACAGAGAAGGAAATGTATAGATCAATATCCTCAAAGTATAGTGACAACATTTTTATTACACACACACATACACACACATGTGTGTGTACGTATCTGTGTAGGTATATTAAATTAGTTATGCTCTATTCTGTTAGATTTATTAGATTTATACCAGGAATATAGGATTAGTTTAATATAAAGAAAATCGCAAATAAAAGATACCATATTAATAACAAATAATATTTTGAAAAGCATATGACTGGTGTAAAGAATTGCTCTAATATAAGCAATTGATATAATCAATAGATACTGAAAAGCTTCTAACAAATCCAACAGCCATTTTTTTAATTACTCTAAATAACTGGAATTAATAGGCTTCTCTTTAATATTGAAAAGATATCTCAAACCAAAACAATTTAAAAAAACATTATATGCAATAAAGAAAGGGTAGAGGCCTTTCCAATAAAATCGGGGTAAAGCAAATATGTCCATCATCCCTACTATTATTTAATAACAAATTTGTCATAATATTGCAGTAAGAAAAGGAAAAATGAAGAATAAATAGGATAGCAAAGTGAAGAGCATATTAAAGTATTACTTTTTTGTAGATCATAGGATGGTTTATGAAGACAACACTAAGGAGTCAATTGAAATTAATTGAAATAATCCATACCTTTAATAAATTTGTGGAATATAAATAAATCCACAGAAATATACATTATTTGCGTAAATTACCAACAAAACACAGAGACAAAAATAGAAATAAATTCAATTCGAAACATCTATAGAATATATAAAATGTTTGAAATTCTTGCTACTCAGAAACATAGAAACTTTTTGTTGTTCTTGTTAAGCTGTTTTAGTCATGTCTGACTCTTCATGACCCCTTTTGGGGTTTCCTTGGCAAAGATACTGGAATAGTTTGCCATTTTCTTCTCCAGTTCATTTTACAGATAAGGAACTGAGGAAAATAGGGTTAAATGACTTGCCCAAGGTCACATGGCTAGTAAGTGTCTGAAATCTCATTTGAACTCACAAAGATGAATCTTCCTCACTTCAGGCTTGGCACTTTGTCCACTGCACCTAGCTGCATATCTCATCTATCTATCTACCTCTCTCTCTCTCTCTGTCTCTCTGTGTGTGTGTGTCTCTCTCTCTCTCTTTCTCTCTCTCTCTCTCTGTATGTGTCTGTCTATATATATGAGACAGACGGACAGAAAGACAGAGAGAGACAGAGGCAGAGACAAAGAATATATGTCCTATAAAAGATAGAAACCATATTAATACAATAACAAGGCACTTTTTACAGAAATATAGAACTAAATAAGCAGAGTGCTTATGGTTGACTGTGCCAATATAATAAAAAATGGTACATACCATCTAAATTAATTTATTTCTTCACTGCTATAACAATAAAATTTCCAAAGATTTATATTTGCATAGCTAGAAAATTATATAATTCAATTTATCTAGAGGAAAATGAAGTCAAGAATCTCAGGGAAATAATGTGAAAAATGATAAAGAAATATTCCTAACAGAAGCCTATTTCAAGCTATACTACAAAACTATAATCTTTAAAATTATCTGATACTCCCTAAAAATTGGGAGAAAATCAGTAGAAGAGATCAGGAACACAACATACAAAAGAAAACAAAGTGGCATAGTGTTAAATAAAGCCAAAAACACTTAACCATTCGCAAAGGTACTGAGTATTCTAGGGAAAAAATACTGCTAGGAAAATGTAAAAGCAAATAGGCAGAAATTAAATATCAATAAAAATCTCATACCATAAACCAAGAAAAAAAACAATTCATGACTGAGACATAAAATGGTGGTATCATAAGCAAATTAGAGGAGCAAGGAAGAAATTACCTTTTAGATTGATTAAAAGAGTTCATGACCCAACAAGGGAAACAGAGGATGACAGAAGATAACAAGGACAATTTTACTGTTATAAACACCTTTGTAAACAAACAAAACCAATGCAGGTAAAATTAGAAGGGCGATAGGTAAACTGAGAAAAAAAATCTTTGTAGTATTTATCTAACAAATATCTTATATTCATGATATATAAGGTACTTGTTCAAATTTAAAAGAACAAGAACAATTCCCAAATAGGTACACGATGAAGATATGAATAGGCAGTTTTCAAGGAAGGAAATCCAAGTGAATAAAAAGAAAAATAAATACTGCAAAGAATTAATAATTAATTAGAGAAATGCAAATAAAAATAACTCTGAGTTTACATTTTACATGTAATTGATAGTGAAAGGTGACAATAAATAATTTGATAATTGTGTGATCTATTGAGAAACAGGAACAGTTATATGAAGCTGACAAAACACACCTGCGTAGGCAGTGGATAGAATATTGGTCCTGGAATGAGAAAGACCAGAGCTCAAATACAGCCTCAGACACTATCTTTGTGACCTTATGCAATTCACTTAATTTTTGTTTGCCTCAGTTTTCTCAACTGTAAAATAGACATTTACCTCCCAGAGTTGTTATGAGGAACAAATTAAATATCAGAAACTTAACAAAATGCCTAACAAATAGTGGGCACTTAATTAATACTTTTTTTCCCTTTTTTTCCTAATGCATTGTTGTTGGAGCAAAGCATTTGTCTAGCCCTTCTGGAAAGCAATTTGGAACCATACCCCTAAAGTCAATAACTGCGCATAACCTTTGAACCAGTAGTACCAGTATCAATCTTATACTCCAAATAAATCAAAGGAAAAGGACACATTTGTATAAAAAAAATCATAGCAGTTCTTTTCAGAGTGGCAAAGAAAAAAATAAAGCGGCTGACCAACCATCAATTACTGAATGGCTAAACAAATTATTGCACATGAATGTGTTGGAATATTACTATCCAATGAGAAAAGATGAAAGGGACAGCTTTACAGATAACTGAGAATACCTATATGAAAAGATGCAGAATGAAGTGAGACCCAGGAAAATAATTTCCACAATAATTACAAAAAATAAAACAGCAATTTTGAAAGACTTTTAAGACCTCAAATCTATTCAACAACCAATTATAATTTCATAAAACTGATGGAGAAGCATGCTAACCATCTTCTGGCAGAGAGGTAATAAATGGAAGACAGAATAAAACATATTTTAGACCAGACAAAACTAGGAATTTATATTTCTTGACTCTGTTAAAAGGCTTCTATTTTCTTCAGTGAGGATGTGGGACAGTGGGAATAGGACTATATTAACAAGAAAGGGAAAAAGAATAAAAGAAAAGAAAGAGAATAGAGTAATTGAAGCATTAAAAAATGCACAAAAGTAAAGGAAGGCCATAAAGAATCATTAAAGTAGGGCAGTTTTGAAAGTTGCATGTTGAATTTATTAGGTACTTATAAAGAAAAACAAGCTGTACACAATACAATTTGTTTTATTTTACTCTGTATATCCATTTAATTTAGTACATAAATTCAGAATTATTTTTTAAAAAATGCTTAAATTATCTTATACATACAAAGTTGTGTGACATGAGCATATCACTTAAAATCTCAATTTTCTAATCTGTAAATATGTGCATAAGAATACCTGTACTAACAATCTTACAGATGTATGGTGTAGCTAAAATGTCTATATATAGGTGTGTATGTATGCATATGCACACACGTGTGTATATGCATTTATTCATGTATATACACATATGCACACATATATATACACATATGTGTTAATATATAAATATAAATTGATTTTCAGTCTTTAAAGTGTTATATAAATATCAGCTCTTTAGTAGTATTACTACCTATCATCGAAATGATGGTGAATGTTGTGGAGATTTTAATGTAGCTGTCTTATTTCTAAATCTAAGGATATTCCTACTATATCGCAAATACAAGTTTAATCTCTCTATGGAAGAATAAAGTGAGACCAAATCAACCTTAAATGACTAAGGAGAGCCATTAAGATATAAGGAATAAAGAGCTGGTTTGGGAGTCAAGACATGGGTTCATGTTTTGTGCATAGTGATTATGTTCTCCTAGGCAAGTCAATTAAGCTCTAAGGCCACTAGACAAACGTCTAACCCATAGTTGCATACCAATTGCAGTCAGATTGATGGAGGATTCACTAGGGTTTCCTACACCAATGAAAAAGCAGTTGAGTGAGATAGAGAGACATAGAGAGGTGGGGAGAGAGGAGAAGAGAGGAAGGAAAAGGAGATGAGGGCTAAAGGGAGAATGAGAAGAGGATAGGCTTAAGAAGGCTATTGAATACTAACTGTGGTTTATGGGGAAAGGAAGTTAATAAACAAACAAGCAAAATAAAAAAAAACTATTGTATCTGTTTTTTAACAACTAAAGAATGTAACCATGAATTTATAATCTTTAATATCAACATAATTTGTTTGTCTCCAAACTCTTGGCACAGGAACACATTGAATGATCAAACCCCTACCTGAACATTGGTAACATGATATAGTTAGCAAACATGCAAAATGCTATAAAAAGATTAAAATAAAGGGAATCAAAATGGGGTTGGAGTCCATGAGAAAGCCCAACACAGCTAAGCCTTCATAAGGGAAAGCAGAATGAATGGTTGACACCTTATTAAAGACAGTTTGTTGTTTGTTTGTTTTTGGGCCAAGTAACTAACAAAGAGTTCAAGTAAGTGAGACATCCAAATTTATAAATATTCACCCTATGATGATCACAGACATTCTTTAGGCTAATGATCAATGACATCCTTATAGAGCTTCCCTTTAGGAATAAGTAACTGATTCTCTGACAGATGGAGTTTATGGAGGGGGAGAAGAATGTCATAAAATCTTCCAGTCTTTTGGAGTATACTGTAAAATAGAAAGATTTCTGGGAGAGGTAACATCTTAATACATTGTAAGCCATTTTCCAGTGTTACAGCACAATATAGGGAAGAAGTGAAAGGTGAGCTGGGAGGAGTTCAGGTGATCATGCTCAAAGAGCCCATAATCAGCTTTGCATTTCAGGCAAAAGGTTATATTTATAGAATTTCTAGAAATGTCTGAACTCTGACATATTAAAAATAAACAAGAACACAATATTGACTATAAGGTTATTATATTAAAAAGGGTAGGTGCAAATGTTTATATGTACATGTATGTGCATATATGTATTTATGGATAGCATATACATGCACAGAAACACATACACACCTCCCCTACACGCATGATCATATAGGAATATGGTGGACCAATGAATTCGTTGATGTAGAAAACACTTAATAAGGGATGATACACACACAAATATATTCATACATACACACATGGAGTTTACCAGTAAGAGAAATTGTTGTGAAAACTATGGCTAACTGTATTGAGAGAAATGATTATTTCTCTCTCATATTAATGATCAATTATTTAATTAGGACCAGGATTTTTTTCTCAGAAGCCTATAGGTTGTTTAGTCTCTAAAGGATATTGCTGAGAATGAGACTGAATTAACTTTCTCTCCTCCATCTTGTTCAGATCCCATTCAGGTGGGGAAAATAAGTGTAGTTATACAAGTTTGGGTGGGGATAAATTCTCTGATTAGTTTGCCCATGACTGGGCAATTTAGAAGCACTTGTTATAATCAAAGTCACATTCCCCCAGTCCATCATTAGAACAGGTCCACCTTTCACTGTAATATTCATTCTTCTCATTAATTGTTAGCCAATCAGAGTTGATTGCCAACCTCAGGAACATTCACTCTCCCAAGGGCCTATTGATTGAGAGTCCACCACCATTATTTGTCTTTGGCCATCGAGAGTGTCACTGATCCACTTTGTAATATGCTAGCCTTATTAATAAAATGATTACCCAGAAACTATATCTCTTGAACTTTTTAAATGTCCTAGTATTTGAGAGCTAAAGGATAAGAGCAATAATACCCAAGTTCAGCCTGTAGTCTGATTTTCCTCTAAAGTCCTGGCAAAGGAAAAATGGTGAATAGGCAAAAAACTGCAGCCTGAACATAGGTTCTTAATACAGATTGATTAAAATAGTATGTTAACAGAAATATGTTAATATAAGAAATAATAAGAAATAAACTAATAAGAAATATCTACCTGTATTCACCCACATATGTTTATAGGTTCATAGATGGAGAACTGCAAAGTACCTTAGGGGCTGTAATCCAACCCTCTTATTTTCCAAATGAAGAAATCATGACTCAGGGAAGTGAATTGCTTTACCCAAGGTTATAGAGATAGTAGTTTTGCACATTCATTTTAATGAGCCAGTTCATTTCATTAAAAAGCTCATTAGCATTGTTAAATTTGGAATCATTTAGACAGTTCTTAGATTGATCATTCCAAGTGTAATAAATAAGTGAAATCTCCCAAATTAAAAAAAAATATGTAAGAGAACATTTAAATATATGAAAAATTCAAGTCATACCTGACATATTTTAACCAAAATAAGGATATCTTAGCCCTAATATATTAACAAATACCTGACAATGAATAATCCCATTCCGAAAGATACTCAGAATTGATGTGAACCTCATGAGATAAATATGTAAAAGCTGACATATTTTCCTATATAAATCTTTGTAATAGTATGTTTTCCTCATATAAAATGAAAAAAAAGGGAAAGAAGACAGTGTTTTACCAACTTCAGAGGCTATATAGTCAAAATGTTCATTGATTGGGGCAGCTAGGCGGCACAGTGGATAAAGCACCAGCCCCGAAGTCAGGAGGACCTGAGTTCAAATCCAGCCTCAGACCAAACACTTGACAGTTAAGTATCTATGTGACCCTGGGCAAGTCACTTAACCCCAATTGCCTAAAAAAGTAAAATAAAATTTTTTAAAAATGTTCATTGTTCAACTTCTTTAGAATAATAAGTCATCGAACAAGTTTTTTTTTTCATTTTCTTGGAGGGGTTGAAAATGGGCTTGTATTAACAGCTTTGATAGCTAAGTCATAATACAAATCCTGGGTAGGGTATGCCCTGTTTTAATTATGAATAGAAAACTTATTTCAGCAACTCTATAAATACAATCTACCTGTCTTCTTCCCCAGTCATGTCACATATAACACTTAACTATGTATTCTCCTCTCATTCACAGGACTGCCTTTCTTCCAAACTTCCTCTCAAACACATAGAGGTAGCTGATGGTTCAATGGATTGAACGTTGAGCCTGCAGACAGGTAGACTTGTGTTCAAATCTAACCTCACACATTTACTAGCTCTGTGACCATAGTCAAATCACTTAAGGCCTACCTGTTTCCTCAATTGTAAAGAGGGGATCGTAATAGTGGCTATTGCACAGAGTTATTGTGAGGATCACATAAGATACTTGTAAAGCACTTTTCAGAATGCCTGGCATATAGTAGGTGCTTAAAAAATGCTCATTCTCTCCCTTTCCCTAACTTAACCTCCTCCAGTAAGCCTCCTTTTATTTCTATCTCATTTTTGTAGTCTAACACTATTCTGTCTGTATTCTGTGTATGTGTGTATATATAAAATATTCTGTGATATAGACATATGTATATGTGTATACACACATGCATACACATACATGCACACACACACATATATATCCTAAATAGACATTGCATATGGACAAGAAGTTTTGCTTAGAATTTAATAGCAGCAAAAGTGCAAGATTGATTGCATTTGGGAAATTGTTACAAGTATTTTGAAGACACTCTCTTCTTATAGGTTTGTCTTGCATATCCCAAAGTGGTCTGATCTAGGATCAAGTCTGATTTATGTCCTCCTCGCTGCTACTGAGTTCTGCAATTTCCTGACCTAGGTTTCATTTTGAGTAACAGTAAGTTGCTTTTGTATTTAACTATTATCAACCAATTGGGAAATACTGCATTTTCAAAGTGACAGAACAGCAAAATTCCCTTTTCTTAGGTATTATTGTCCTCATTATTTCTCTACATACTTCAGGCTAGGAAACAAGTTGGAACTGAAATATTGCTTTGCTCTTGTATGTCCAAGACATCCACACCTCTGCTGCTTGCTTCTGAAATTGTTCTCTAGGTCCACATCCTAGAGTCTCTGATCTCTCCTTACTCCAGAATTTCCACTCTAGGTACAAGTCCTCTCCTCAGTCCACCTTGGATCCTTGACCTGGAATTGAGAAGTGAGTAAAAAAAACCTAAAAGTTGGCAGCTATTTCTTCATCCTGCATGAAGTTATAGTGTCTCAGAATAGGTCTGAGATCTCCTTTTGCCTATGATGCACTGAAGCTTACTATGTTGGAATCCCCCTCACTCCTGGCCAAACCCCAGGCCCATGTATCATCTCAGCTCTACCCTATTGTCATCCATGACTTTTTAAAACCTTTTTTTTAACTTCTCTCCCCTCCCCTATCCCCTTCCAGTACCACACTGAACAAAATTTGCACTGGATGCATTTGTTATCTCATTTAGAGTTCTGCATTCTTTCTGCCCTCTGCAAGGTAATCACAGATCTCTACTGACTTTAGATAATGAACTAAAGGTGCCTTCTCTGAAAAGCTTTAGGCTTCTAAGAGGCTTTCCCTAGTGGGTAGCTATTAAGTTAGTGAGAATGACATCAATACATTTAGCCGGTCATGCAAACATTTATAAGATGGATCCATTATTGCATGTTAACCAGTGAGTATTTACTCTTCCATTTCCTCAGAGGGAAGTCAACATGTGCACAAGGTATAAATCCGTCCATTTCTCTTTGTTGCATATTCTCCACTCTTTTAAACCCCACCTGTAATTCTTCCTACTCTGCTTTCATAGTGTTTCCTGTCTAACAGTGTTTACTATAATCTCTCTGAAGTATCTGAAACTCTTGAACAATTTCACTGCATAAATAATCTCTGGATTTTCAAAATGCTACCCTATCTTTGTTCTCTTTCTATCGATCTGACTGCTACTTCTCAAGCATCTTTGAAGTATCTTCATTCATGTTATATCATTAATTTTGTGTATATCCCAAGGCTCTGTACTGAGCCCTCTTTTCTTTCTCTAACCTACACCCCACAGGGTTGTCCTCCAAAGTGCACTCCTGGCCTATACTTACCTGAATCACAAAATTCATATAGAGATTTGTGACTTAAAAAACCCACAAATGTATGGTCACTTTTGTTGTTCATCTGTGGAGTTGTTTCCTTTAATTCCATTACAGAACAAGGGTTAACTTTCGCAAAAGGATCATCAGGTATTGACATCTTGTTAACACTTCATTATCTTCATTCTTTATTCTTTGCTTTCTCTGAATATGTCAACTATGGGGAATAAGGAAGGAGAAGGACAGAGAATCATTTCCCTTTCTATTACAGTTAGCCTATATAGTTAATAGAATTTCCCCTATTAAAGCACAAAGTCCTCGAGGGAAAGGACTGTATTACTTTTATCTTTAATAGGTGCTTAATAAATGCTTGCCTGCTAG
This sequence comes from Vombatus ursinus, assembly GCF_900497805.2. Lineage (NCBI taxonomy): Eukaryota > Metazoa > Chordata > Mammalia > Diprotodontia > Vombatidae > Vombatus > Vombatus ursinus. Next base: position 29,301,779 of record NW_020954619.1, read on the forward strand.
ATTGATCAATACTTGCCATCTGTGTATCTCCCTTATTTTTATGTGCTTTCCCAACTTCTAAATCTCAACAAAATGCACTAGTACTTTGTTCTACTCTTTTATTTCCATTTAGCCTTGTTACATTACACGAAATGATTTGAGAAACTCACTTGATTGCTAGCTAAAAGTGGTTTTAATATGTATTTCTCTCAAATACAACATTCACAATTTAGAAAATAGGTTTTAGTGCTTTAACACAAATATACACAAAAAGAGAGGGAATGATGTGGGGATTTCAAGCAGAACTGGTGGAAGAGATGTTTTGGGGCAATCACATCCTTCTTAATACTCTGTTGTAGAGCCCATTAAATTATGACTGTCACAATTGATTTAATATTATCTTTTATGCAGTTTCTGTGACTTTCTTATGATGTACTTAGGAAGTATATTTGATTTTTGAAATATTTTCTTACTGTAGTCATCTTTCAACTGGGGAATGACACTATTGAGTTCTATGAAACATGTGCATCTATATGCAAATTTAAATGTAGCTGTATTGATAATAAAAATATCTTCCCTTCATGTTAAGGAATTTGTGTACTGGAATTTTTATCCTCTCCTCTAGCCCTTTGGAGAATAAGAGTTAGCATTCATGTGCGTAATTCTAAGGGATAAAGTTATAACATCCTCCATCAATGGCCTTTGATCATTACTGAATGAATGCTCTAAGACTATCTCTTTGATGCTGGTCAGGCACTTTAGAGGCCAAACTCTAATACAGACATATGTACAAATTAATTGACAATTACCTTATAACTATATAGTTTTAATTACCTTTTCCTTTTATTTGCTTTCAACCTTAGATATATCCAAAGTCCCTCCCTTCTTGTGGCACTTGAGCTATGAATTAAAAGTAGTGAGAAATTCCAAGAGGCTAAAATGAGGAGGGAGAAGCTTTCCAACATGGACTATAGCAAGTACAAAGATGCAGAGATAAAAGATGGCTCATTTTCTCTAAGAAATAAGCAGAAGACCACTATGACTACATTATAGTGTGTGGAAGGGAATGCTGTTATAAGAAGTTCTTTCCTATATGAACCCTTCTTTCCTTTGCGATTGCTAATACCCTGATGCAGGACCTCATTGCTTTATCCAATAACTTGCTGAGTGGACTCCCTGCTTAAATCTCTCCCATTTCCAGGCTATCCTCCACTCAGCTATTAAGAGGGTAGGGGGAGAAGATAAGGTAATAGAGATTAGGGGAAAAGAGAGGCTGAGAAAGAAAATAGTGAGCAAAAATAAGATGGAGGAAAACTCACAAACAGTAATTATAACTTTGAATATGAATGGGATGAATTCATCCATAAAATGAAAATGGTTAGTGGAAGGAATTAAAAATCAAAATCCAATTATATGTTGTTCACAAGAAAGACATTTAAGAATGAGAGATACACACAGAGTTAAAATGGAGGGTTGGAGCAGAATTTATTATGCTTCAGTTGATGCAAAAAAAAACAACAAAAAAAGCAGGAGTAGCAATTATGATCTTTCTGAAGCACAGTTCTGATCATTATATTCCCCTACTTGACAAATTCCAATGGCTATTACATCTAGAATTAAATATAAAATACTCAATTTGCCTTTTAAAGGCCTTTATTACCTTGCTCCCTTCCTGGCATTCTAGTATTTTAGATTACTCAACATATTCTACAATCTAGTGACTCTCACTTTCTTGCTATGTCTTGTGCAAGACACTCCATCTCGTAATTTGGAGTATTTTCACTGCTTGTTTCTTCTCACCTTTAGCTCAATCAATATTTATCAAGCATCTACTCTGTTTCAGGCACTGTATTAAGCACTGAGAGTAAAAAAAAGAGGAAAAAAAACAGTCCTGGCTTCTGAGGAACTCACAATCAAATGGCGGTGGTGGGGGCGTGGACAACAGACCTACGTATGTACAAACAAGCCACATAGGTGATAACAAACAAATAAATAATATGAAGTCCTTCACCATCTTGGTTGCCTTCTGGACATTTTATCTTTTCAGTGCATTATTCTAAAAATCTAGGGAGGGTGGCAGAGAGTCTTGGAAAGGACAGCTATTACTTGGAGATTCAGGGGAGGAAAAGCTCGTACAACCAGATAGTGTGTAATAGTCTATTGAAGGAATTCTAAAATACAGAAGTATTGCTAATGTCTAAGACCTTAGGTATATTCTGGCCTATTATGAGCACTGGAAATAAGCAAAGTATCATAACACTTGAACTCATGCTGTTTCTGCTTTTGTCCATTTCCACCATGAATAACTAACTACTCAACAATTTGTGTGATTTTTAGGTTTTTGCAATATATCCCAAATTTGGTTTATATTGTCAGCCCTCTGAGGAAGGTCATCACAATGTCTGTTCTTGCTGGCCTGATATAACTTGATTACTTCACTTACACGTCACTGATTTTGTTCTTCTTCCTTACCAATGTGTTGAAAAATATTACACTAACATTAACTTTGTGCCAACAATAAGGATTCTGATGGACAAGATTTACTTCTATGGACTCTAACCATTTTGGACTTTGGTTAGTACTATTAGGAAATCAGCAGCTTTAGAATCAAATCCTCCTTTGTCATCTTCCAGCTCTGGCTTCATTCAAGTCTCTCCTAGATTCTACCTTCTGCAAGAAACCTTTCACTAAACTTAATGTTAGTGTCTTCCTCCTGAGATTATCTCGAATTTATCCTTTACATATGCTTTTTATGCAAAATAGTTTGTTTGTCGCCTCTTCCATTAGAATGTAGACTCCTTAAGGGCAAGGAAAGTTTTGTGTATTTATTTCGGGTGTTTTTCACTTCCCTTGTAATCTCAGAATTTATTACAGTTCCTGGCAGAGAGTAGGTGCTTAATAAATTTTTGCTCACTTGACTTACAGAGGAGTGGAAAGATAGGGAATGATCAGGTTGTGAAGATCTTTCTATAACAAATGGGAGTTTATAGATAACACATTATACTTCAGGAATCACCATTCTAGGGCCCCCAAAAAAGAGAGGTTGCTTCTTTTTCTGATTTTGATAACAGGTAATTTTACATGGAGGTTATTTATTAATTACATGTTTAATATAATTCCCTTGCAATTTCATCAGAATTTGATTTTTTCCCCATTTTGCCATTCATTTATAGCTTCCTCAAATTCTCTCTCTGAGATAAGATATTTAGATTACTGTTGTTGTTCATCACTTTCATTGTGTCCAACTATTTATGACCCCCTGGATCCTCTTCTCCATAGGGTTTTCTTGGCAAGGATATCAGAGTAGTTTGCCATTTCCTTCTCCAATAGATGAAGGCAAATAGAAATTAAGTGTTTTATCCAGGTCACACAGCTATTAAGTATATGGGGCCTGCATTTGAACTCAGGTCTTCCTCATTCCAGGCCCAATATTCATCCACTGAGCCACTTAGCTGTCTCCTATTTAGATTATATGCCCTTTCATTATGCTAATATGGTTCTTTTATATTTTTGTAAATAGTTTTCCATTTTCTTTAAATTTGTTTCAAATTTAATTGGGCAAATTCTGATCAATTTCTTTTTTTTGGTTTTTTTTTGTGAAATGTCTTCTCATTAAAAAAACAATTTGCTTTTCCTCTTTAAAATTAAATTATATCAGAATTTTCTATTTTTAAAAATCAGATCTTAGCTTTATTTATTACATCAATAATCATATTGTTTTCAATTTTGTTTATCTCTGATGTAGAGAATTCCTCAAATTCTGCTTATTTTAGGTCATTATTTAGGTTTCTAAGAATATGCTTAATTCATTGCTCTTTTCTTTGTCTCTTTTTTTTGGCAAGTACTAGATATATTTTGACAATCATTTTTCTGTAACACTTGCGTAAGTGATTAAAAAAAATTTAGAATGTTGCCTCACTCAATATTTCCTTACATAATTACTTTGTTATGACTTTTTCATTGACTCATTCATTATTTATGATTATATTATTTATTCTCTCCTAGTTCTTTGTTCATGCCAATAATTATTTTAATTGATACGTTTCTGTAAAGAGTGTTATTAATATATGTTCTTTCTCTGTAGTTATTTATAAATTATTTATGCTTTACAGATTTGTCTTTTGGGGGGAGATCTGTGCAACATTTAAAAAATAGGTGTAATCTTATTTCAATTCATTTATCTCTAAAGGTCAATTACATAGTTTTATAATATTTTCATTAAATTCTTTCTTCATTATTTATCTTTCTTTTAGATTTAATTCTAAAACTTCATAGTGATATCTCAAACAATTATTGCCTTCCTACTTACATCTTCCTGTCAATTAGCTTTACCTTTAATTATGTGTCTGCTATTCCATTTGGTGATATACATGCAACAGTGTTTTGTTTTGTTTTTTAAGGTTAATGTAGTTCCCTTGCTTTTCTTCCTAACTGAAATTAGTCAATAAGAATTACATCATCTGAAAAAATGATTTTTCACTTTTATTTTTTAAAATTTCTTGAAGTATAATACTCTCTATGAATTTTAACTCTCTCTAAATAAGATTTTTGGTCCCACTATCTTTAGGTTTATTATATTTCATTCATATCCACAGTTATGGTGATTAATTTTTTTCCTAAAGCAAATATTATTGTATATATTTTATCTAGTCTTGTTTCTGTCTTTTTTTCATTTCCTTTCATAATCAGTTCTTCATAACTATAATTTGTCTGACATAAGATAACAACAAAAACAAAACACTCTCCCCAACTCTTAGTCATTCTTTCAAAATATCTTCTCTTTTTTTTTTTCACAACCTTGTGACTCACAAACTGTACTTCACTTTACTTTGGTTGCTATAGTTCTGTTTATTTTTAAGTCTTCTCTTGCCCAGCTTAAATTAGAATTCTATTCATATGATTTCCACTCCCCAGATCTTTATTTGAATAATAGTCTCCTTCAGGGCTTCATGTAGAAGAAATAACAAATTTCTTCACTTCCTTCCTTCCTTCCTTCCTTCCTTCCTTCCTTCCTTCCTTCCTTCTTTCCTTCCTTCCTTCCTTCCTGTATAATCTTGAAAGTTTCAGTTTGGAGTTCCCTGCTGCTTGATTTGCCTTTTGCATCCTACTTTAAAAAATATTCCACTCTTGACCAGCTATTGAATGTGACAATCATATTGCTGAAAGATTTATGTTTGTTGTTTTTCTCTGGCAGTTACTCTATATTATATCAATTAGCACCTAGTCTTTATTATTTCAATAATTGCAGATAATTTTCTTTTATTATTTCTTGAAATATAGCATTTAAATATTTGTTTTCATAATATCCTTTTGGGAATCCAGTGATAGTTTAACTCTCTACCTCCTTTTTATCATCCATTCTTGGTAATAAATAATTTACATGTTCTGAATTTGATCTTATATTTTTGTTTGTATCATAGAAGTTTTCAGTTGTTTCCTCTTTTTTGAAGTTGGTCATTGCTTTATTAAGATTGTTTAGTTTTTACTATAAGACCTTTATTTTATGCCTTATCTTATTCACTTTTTATTAGACTATCAAACTACTGACAAATTATTTGAGACCATTTGCTTCCATTTTCTGAGACTCTGGTTGTAGTTATTGCAGAATTATTCAACTGTGGCATTTTATCCTGCCATTTTCTTAACTCAACTACATTTCTAAATTGTGCTAAATATTTCCCTTTTCTTGACCACTTCCCTTAAATTCTTATTCTTTTTGTTTTTCTGTAACTATTGCCTACAATTCTTTGTTCTTACAATGATCTTTATTCCTTCAACTATTCAGTTCTTTGCCAAGCTATCACTCTTTCTTCCAGAGTCATTACAGACCAGTGGCAAGACCAAAGTCAAGGCAACTGGTGATGACTTGGGATGGAGTGGATGACCTTCATGTCTTGAAATCTAATCAAGTTCTAAGTGCTCCACAGCACCTGTTTCAGCCACCTTCATGGCCATTGGAACAAATTTTTCTCATACACCCATTCTACCTATGTGAAGACTTCCCATACTTAGTGTAGACACCCTTCTAACTCACCAAAGGATTTAAGACCCCTAGGTTACCCTCAACTTGGGTTAGCCCATTTGCCTAAAGGGTTTACCAGGGTGTGACCAGTGCTCATACTACAGCTTCTGGGAGCCACTGTTGAAAGTTGGTTGGATCAGGTGGACACCAAAGGTAGAAGACAGCCCTGGGGAGTGAGGGTTCTTTAAACATTTCAATTGTTACTCAAACCTCATGAGGCTCTCTTTTTCCTCACCCTATTCACTGAGAACCTTTATTTATATTTCATATGTGAAAAATGATTTTTCTTGGTAACCTGTGTCTTGGAAACTCAGAGTTCCACCCTGCCAGCCTTCTGTTCAAAGTTCTTCAGAAGGACATCTCTGATAACGAGATTGCACTGAATATTCTTATCTTGATCAAACTCCAACCCATGCCTGAATTGATTTTATCCTACTCAGGTTTGGGTGGACACAGACTCCCAAGACTGGGGTTGGTATTTCCTTTGATGGTGGGCAATATTGGTCCTGTGGACTAAGTGATCTAAAGCACATATTCAAAACCTCTTTTTAATATATAACCCACCTCCTGGAATGTTGACCAATCATGGTTGATCAGCACCCCTTGGGAATACCTACTTTTCAAAGGGCATATAGAGATGTTCCCCAAAATCCTAAACCAAGCCAGTTCTTAACTGGCCCCCTTAACAGGGCCCAGTTTTGGACTGAATTCCCATGCAATGCATGTTAAGCCAGCTTGAGAGAAATTAAACCATGGACACATGCACCCTAATTTTGTCTTGTCACTTTCTTAGAACAAATTGGGGTTCACACATATTAAACCTCTCAAACTGGACATCCTATGGACATCTAAAATTCAACGTGCCCCCCAGTGAGATCGTTATCTTTTCCCTCACCCCACTTCCCTTCTAAACTTCCTTATTACTGTCTAGGATCCATCATCTTCTAAATTACCTACACCTGCATTACAGGTGTCATATCCTTGATATCTCAATCACTCTAACTGCTCCTCCCCCCAAACCAATCATGTCATATTTAGGTTCTTAATATCTCTCAGTTATTACTGCTTTCTTCTGACACTGACCCTGTCTTGGTGCAGGCTCTCATCACCTAATCCAAGATTTTTCTCTCCTTCCCCGTATGTTACCATATAATAATTAATTCCTTTCTCCAGTTTTGCTTGTTATTCTTTTCATTTGATTAGTTTCTGACTTTTTGAGTTGGAAGTAAAGTAAGTTGGGTATAGGGAGAAATTATGACTCCATCATCTTGCTATTACATTGTAGAATATTAATAAATGTTTATTTAATCGAATTGAATGAAGATTCAATGACTTCATTCTAAAGGTGTAATTCTAGAGATTCACTTGTGGAAATAATCAACTTTAGTTATACACTCATGCATTCAAAAACAAATAGTTCTTGAATCCTGAAAATGTACTAGCCACTCTGTGATGCTCCAGAGTCACAAAGATGAATAACAAAGAAGAGCAGAAGTACACAAGAGAGGCTCAAGCAAAGTACTGAATTCAGAGGTGAAAAAAGATCCCTTGTAAGTCAGAAGCAACTGGTGCTATCTCCATTCTCAAATTATTGGGTGTTTGTTTATTTGTACAAATATTACATGCCCCATAGAATAGTATGTTCAGGTGAGGAAGCATTTTTCAAATGTTTTGCCATTTATATTGTTTAGACAATACTTGCTTGTACAATTGAAGATCAGATTTTGAGGATTTATGGGAAAGTAGAGAGTGTTTTGGAATTGAGTAAAAAATTCTTACCTCTGACAGGACTTGAATCTTATAGGATCTTGCCTGCTAGACCAAGAAAATATAGGCTTGAGCATATTATGAATGCTGTTGGAAAAGTTTAGCTTGATCTAGGCTGTTGACTGTGTATCTACATCTGAAGCTCAATGTAGGCTAGTTTGAGAGGTTTATCATTAGAGGCTTACCCATCAGGTGATATCTTCCCTCCAGAAATAGCAGCTCATAAATGATACCTAATAATAATAACAAGCATTTATATAGTGCTTCAAAGTTTGTAAAGCAATTTGCAAATATTTTACTTAATTGTCACAAAAAATCTGAGGGGTAGGTGATACTATTATCTGCATTTTACAGATGAGGAAAATGAAGCAAACAGATTTAAACTGACTTAGCCAGGGTCACATAGTCAATGGCTGAGAATAGATGTGAAGTCAGGTCTTCCTGACTCTAGGTCTGACACGCTATCCACTGTACCATCTAGTTAAAGACCATCCATAAAGCAAAGAAATCTACTATTTCCACCATATAATGGATAGAGTGCTGACATGGATTAAATCATGGGTCCTTGAACTAAATTCTAAAGTATAAGAATTTTTTGTAATCAGAGCAATAAGCTAGGAAGTAAAACAGAAGGTATACCCTAATTTAATCTTTTTAAAAATAAATATACATGTGTATTAATGAAAAACTGAAGCTTTTTGGTACTTCTTTGGCTGGAATAAGGCATATGACTTGGTTTTAATTATAGCTACAACTTAATAATAATAATTGATGATAATAATAATAGTTATAATAAATTCTAGTTGGTTCCTTTTAAGCTCAAAAAAGCATATAATGCTGAAAAATCCTAAAAGCCCTGAACCCATTTTCTCATTTTATAGAAGCAAAAGAATAGGTAGAGAAGCATTAATTAGCTCTCCTATTAACATATAAAACATCCATATCAGGATTGTTAATAAACCTGGGTCTCTTTCCCCTTTGCCTAATGTTTGTTTATTCCGCTATGTTTAATTGCTCTGAACTTATTTATTTCATTTATAGCTCAGATTTCCTGACAGGTGAAGCTTACAGTGTAAATGTAAACTTAATAACTATTTACAGTGAAGCCAATCTCATATTAAGAAACAGCTGAGTAAGATAATTTTTATACCAGCTAAACTAAGAAATGATAACCAGCATTTGCTCTTAGGGGGCAATGTGTGACGCCTGTAACTTTTATGCAACAAATATGTAAAGTGCATAGAATACAGCAGATATCACCCTTCCAAGTAAAGATGATGCTGACACTATCAAGAGGGAAAGTATTTGGAACCCTCTACCCTCCCCCATCTGCTAGATCTCCAAGTAATAAGGAAGGGCTTTTGTAGATACATTCACCTTATCTTATTTGATCTTACTTATGATCTTCCAGTGTTTGCCTGATTCCCCAGTCATGTTGCTATTGTTATTGTTTTTGGTCCTTTCTTGAAGAGGAGCAATGACATCAACAGGGTGGTGTCTTGACTTATAAATGAACTGGATTTAAGTGAGGTAGAACTGTGCAGAGTCATCAACCTCACTCCCTCCTCCAGAGTCATTAGAGTTCATTGGCAAGACATAGATCAAGACCAATGGCTATGGCACTGTGTGAACTGGGAGATCTTGGCCTTTTTTTATCGTTTTTTTTTTCCTCAGTTACATGTAAAAACAATTTTAACATTCATTTTTGAAACATTGAGTTCCAAATTATCACCCTTTCTCCCTTCCCACCCAACACACCCCCTCATTGAGAAAGCAAGCAATTTGATATAGCTTGTACATATGTAGTCGTGCAAAACATGTCCATAATAGTCATGTTGTGAAAGAACATAGACAAAAAAAACTAAAGAAAAAAAAAGAAAGTGAAAAAAAAGTGCATGCTTCAATCTGTATTCAGATACCACCAGTTTTTTTCTCTGAGGATGGATGACATTTTTCATCATAAATCCTTCAGAGTTATCTTGGATTATTGTGTTTCTAAGAATAGTGAATCATTCACAGTGATCATCTCACAATATTGCTATTACTTTGTACACAATACATTTCACTTTGCATCAGCTTATGCAAGTCTTTCCAGGTTTTTCTGAGAACATCCTGCTCATCATTTCCTATAGCACAATAGTATTCCACCATAATCACGTTCCGTAATTGTTCAGCCATTCCCCAATTGATAGATATTCCCTCAATTTCAAATTCTTTGCCACCAGAAAAGAGCACCTATAAATATTTTTGTACATATAAGTCCTTTTCTTTTTCCAAATTGTTGTACAGAATAGTTGAATCAGTTCACAACTCCATCAACAATGCATTAATGTCCCACTTTTCCCACACCCCTTGAAACATTTGTCATTTTTTGTTTCATTTTCTCCCCTATTAGCAAATTTAATAGGTATGAAGTAGTACCTCAGAATTCTTTTAATTTGAATTTCTCCAATCATTCTTGAGTTAGCATTTTTTTTAATATGGCCATAGAGAGCATTGATTATTTAATCCGAAAACTGTTCATATATTTTGATCATTAATCAGTTGGGGAATGGTTCTCATTTTTTTCTAAATTTGACTCTAAATGTTTTCTAAATTTGACTCTATATGTTTAAGAAAGAAGGTCTTTATCAGAGAAACTTGCTTCAAATTTTTTTTCACACTTACTATTGCTAAATGTATTTCCCTCCATCCTACCCACCAATTAATTACATTTTCTCCCTCCTTTCAAGCTGCCCCTTCTCAAAAATGTTTTGCTTCTGAATACCCCCTCCCCCAATCTGCCTTCCTTTCTATCACACTCTCCCCTTTTCTTGTCCCCTTCCTCTCCTACTTTCCTGTATGATAAGGTTGATACCTATACCCAATTGAGTATGTATGTTATTACCTCTTTGAGCCAATTCCAATGAGAGTAAGATTCACTCACTCCCCTTCCCACTTGTCCCATCATCCCCTCCCTGATAAAGGCCTTTTCTTGCCTCTTTTATGTGAGATAACTTGCCCCATTCTACTTCTTCCTTTCTCTTTCTCCCAGTACATTCCTCTTTCACCCCTTAATTTTATTTTTAGATAGCATCCCTTCATGTACAACTCACACCTGTGCCCTCTGTCTATCTGTATATATACTCCCTCTAACTACCCTAATAATGAGAAAGGTCTTATTAGTTACAAATATCATCTTCCTATGTAGGAATATAAAGTGTTTAATCTTGTTAAGTCCCTTATGATGTCCTTTCCTGTTTACTTTTTTAGGCTTCTTTTGTGTCTTGTATTTGAAATTCAAATTTTCTATTCATCTCTGGTCTTTTCATCAAGAATGCTTGAAAGTCCTCTATTTCATTGAATATCCATTTTTCCCCTGAAGGAAGATGATTTTTGGTTGTAATCCTAGCTCCTGTGTCCTCCAGAATATCATATTCCAAGCCCTCCAATCCTTTAATGTAGAAGCTGTTAAATCTTGTGTTATCCTGACATGGCTCCATGATGGTTGAATTGTTTCTTTCTGGCTGCCTGAAATATTTTCACCTTGACCTAGGAGTTCTGGATTTTGGTAATAGTATTTCTGGGACTTTTCTTTTTGGGATCTCTTTCAGGAAGTGATAGGTGAATTCTTTCAATTTCTATTTTATCCTCTTATTCTAGAATATGAGGGAAGATTTCCTTAATTTCTGGAAAAATGATGTTTAGGCTCTTTTTTTTAATCTTGATTTTCATGGAGTCCAATATATTTTTTTAAAATTATCTCTCCTGGATCTGTTTTCCAGGTCAGCTGTTTTTCCAATGAGATATTTCACATTGTCTTCTATTCTTTCGTTCCTTTTTGTTGTTGTTGTTCTTATTTTTTGTTTTTTCTTGATGTCTCATAGAATCATTAGCTTCCACTTGCTCAATTCTAATTACTAAGGAATTATTTTCTTCAGTGGGCTTTTGTATCTCCTTTTCCATTTGGCCAATTCTACTTTTTAAAGCATTCTTTTCCTCATTGGCTTTTTGGACCTCTTTTACCATTTGGCCTAGTTTGTTTTTTAAGGTTTTATTTTCTTTTTCTTTTTCTTTTTCTTTTTTTTTTTAGTGAGGTAATTGGAGTTAAGTGACTTGCCCAAGGTCACACAGCTAGTACGTATCAAGTGTTTGGTCTGAGGCTGGATTTGGACTCAGGTCCTCCTGACTTCAAGGCCGGTGCTCTATACACTGTGCCACCTAGCTGCCCCAAGGTTTTATTTTCTTAAGTATTTTTTAATATCTTCTTTACCAAGTTCTTGGCTCATTTTTCATTATTTTCTTACATTGCTCTATGCCCCTTGCCAGCAGGAAGCAGTTTCAGAAGCCAAGACTTTCACCCCTCACACCGAGAGAATTTGGGTCCCATTTGTTTGAGGGGGGAATGATGCAGTACAAGCCCATGCGCATTTGTCTATGGGTCCTAGAAAAACTGCACCTTGGACTCTCTTTGAAATCTCTTTAATCAAGTAAATCTCTAGCATTCCTAGCTGCCCCTGAAGTTCAGTGAAACTGAGCACAGGCTGCATCCAGGGGATGATTGGTGGGGGGCATTAGCTGGTACCCGCTATTTGCTACCAACTGTAGGTAAATGGTCTGTAGTTTGGAAGACAGAAACCTGACAGAAAAGACTGCAGGGCCAAGATATAGGGAGAAGTAAAAGTGTAAGAGCCCCATTAAAATCATTTACATTTGACCTGTAAGATTATCTGATTTTGTTACTTTTTCAAAAGTTTAAGTAATACTTTTGCAGGTAGAAGATTTTCACCCTGGGTTCAATAGTTACACAAATGAATTTGCCAGAGATTGATTTTCACTTCAATTATCACTGAACTTCTCCTCCCCAAACCAAACTGAAGATGCTTCTGATTCAATTTCAGTTGTTTGGGGATATTGAATGACTACACATTCAGGTTAAAACAGCAAAATCTCACATTTGCTTTGATCTTTTACTGACCACTTGCTCTGATTATAGAAATATGCTATAAAAGAATTAAGCAAGGACTAGATTTTGGGCCCAAATATGGTAGGATAAAACATCCTTAGCTTTGTTTGGATTCAGATAATTCAGTTTTCCAACCATGCAGTGTCACATATGCCTTATAGCCATACTCAGGAACAGCAAGGTGGGTAATGTTCCTTTTCAAAGGAACATAATGGGGAAACTGGGCCAAGAGGATCCCATCTTAGACTGAGGCTAAAATTGTCCTCTCAGCTTTTCCCTTTGTAGATTTCCCAGCAGAATCACATTCTGTCTGAGTAGCCTGTGACATCTCTTTCAGAGATGGTGGATTATTATTACTGATTATTGAGGGATTATTATGATCAATCAGACAACTCAAAACAAAATCATTTATAGTGCCATGTGCTTTTACCTCAAATAGCAAGTTTCTAGAGCAGCAAAATCAACAAAAAGACAGAGTGAAACAAATTTGCAGCCCAAGACAACCTGTATGGTTGATTAGAAAGGTCTATTGGACTGGACTGGGAGAGAAACCCAGTTCAGTGTGGGTGTGCAGTCAAAGACCAGGCCTCAGAGAACCTGAAGCAGGCCTTAGAGGACTTAATCATGGGCAGTTGTAGTGGTTTCCAGACTTTTCAACCCACAAATACCAAAAACAACTTAGTAGGTCAGTAGGAAAAGTCTGTGACTGAGGTGAGATAGAAGGTTGGTCCTAGCCACAGTCTTGGGACAACCATCGGGTGGTGGCTGCTTCCAGAGCTTTCAGGCTACAGACTGAGGGAAAATCCAGTGGCTGATCAGAGTGGGAATGCAGGGATCTCTTTATTGGTGCTGAGGCAGGATTCTCTTGCTTTGCCTGTGCTTGGATCTGGGCCACAGTTCTGGGTGGCGATCCTGGAGCAGGGAGGAGTGCTGGCATGGTGGAGATTGTAGTGGAGGTGGAGAGTGAATCTTCCTCACAGTTCCAAGGCAAAAAAGAGTGCTTGTGGTCACTCATAGACCAGAGCACAGGCCAGGAAAGAAGTAAACACCTCTCCCCTTATCATACCACCTTGGAAGAAATGAAAACTAGCAGGTCCCCAGAAATATCTCTGAAAAGAGCTGCTCAAAACCCCTGAAGTTTGGGACAGTACATTCTCCACACTGGAAGCAGACCCCTACCTTAACAAAGATTTTAAAACTCAAGAAATTGCCTGGGATCATGAGCAAACTTCTCAAAAAAAATTCAGATGATAGAATATTTCTTTGGTAATGAAGAAGATAAAAACATACAACTAGAAGAAAATAAAGCCAAAGCTCCAACATCCAAACACTCCAAGAAAAATATGAATCAGTCCCAGGCCATGGAAGAGCTAAAAATGAATTTTGAGAAGCAAGTAAGAGAAGTAGAGGAAAAACTGGGAAGAGAAATGAAAGTGATAGAAGAAAATCATGAAAAAACAAGTTAACAGCTTGCTAAAGGAGACCCAAAAAATACTGAAGAAAATAATACCTTAAAAAATAGCCTAACCCAAATGGCAAAAGAGGTCCAAAAAGCCAGTGAGAAGAAGAATGCCTTCAAAATCAAAATTGGCCAAATGTAAAAGGAAGTCCAAAAGCTCACTAAAGAAAATACTTCCTTAAAAATTAGAATGGAGCAATTAGAAGCCAGTGACTTTATGAGAAATTGAGACATTGTAAAACAAAACCAAAAGATGAAAAAATAGAAGACAATGTGAAATATATAATTGGAAAAATAACTGGCCTGGAAAATAGATCCAGGAGAGAGAATTTAAAAATTATTGGACTATCTGAAAGCTTTGATCAAAAAAAGAGTTCAGACATCATTTTTCAAGAAATTATCAAGTAAAACTGCCCTGATATTCTAGAATCAGAAAGCAAAAGAGAAATCAAAAGAATCCATCGATCACCTCTTGAAAAAGATCCCCAAAGGAAAAGTCCTAGGGATATTGTAGTTAAATTCCAGAGTTCCCAGGTCAAGCAGAAAATATTGGAAGCAGCCAGAAAGAAACAATTCAAGTATTGTGGAAACAATTAGGATAACATAAGATTTAGCAGCTTCTATATTAAGGGACCATAGGGCCTGGAATATAATATTCCGGAGGGCAAAGAAGAAAGGACTACAGCCACGAATCACCTATCCAGCAAAACTGAGTATAATCCTTCAGGGGAAAAAATGGACATTCAGTGAAATAGAGGATTTACAAGCATTCTTGAGGAAAAGACCTGAGATGAACAGAAAATTTGACTTTCAAATACAAGACTCGAGAGAAACATGAAGAGGTAAACAGGAAAGAGAAATCATAAGGGACTTATTAAGATTGAGCTGTTTACATTCCTTCATGGAAAGATGATATTTGTAACTCATGAGACCTTTGTCAGTATTAGGGTAGTTGGAGAGAAAAAAATTATATGTATGTATGTAGATAGATAGATAGATAGACAGATAGATAGATAAACAGTGGGCACAGGGTAAGTTGAAGATGAATGGATAATATTTGGAGAATAAAATTAAGGGGTGAGAGAGGATTATACTGAGAGAAGGAGAAAGGGAGAGGTAGAATGGGGGAAATTATTTCACATAAAACAGACAAAAAAAGTCTTTTTACAGTGGAGGGGAAGTGGGGGAAGGTGAGAGAGAATGAATGAATGTTGTTCTCATCAGATTTGGCTTAAGGAGGGAATACCATACACACTCAATTAGGTGGAAAGCTATCTTACCCTACAGGAAAGTAAGGGGGAAGTTTGTCACTTCACTTTGCATCAGTTCATATTAGTTTTCCCAAGGTGTTTTTTTTTTTTGTTTGTTTTGTTTTTTAGCAGGCGGTGGGGGGGCAATGGTCCTTGAAACCATCCTGCTCATTATTTCTCCTAGAAAAATAGATTTCTAAATTTTCTAGTGTTTTTGATAGTTATGGGTATTATGTTTTCTTTTTTTTTTCAGCCAGAGAAAAAGTTTATTAGAGATAAACCATACTGGCCAGACTCTTAAGGAATCTGAATATTAGTGATGCTCAAGGACAAGCAGGAATAAGAAAGTTTCAGCATTTAAATGGAGTGCAGGGTGGATCATATATGCACTCAAGTAATTTGGGGTGACCAGAGGAGGGGCTGGGAAAAGGTCTAGGGGACTTAGGGAGATTTCCAAATGGAATGTCTGAGAGATTGAATAGACAATGGGAATAGATAACAAAGGGAATTGGAAGGAAGAAGTTTGAAAAAGACTTTCTGTATCTACTTACATAATCACATGATTTCCATAGTTATTTTTATGGACATACTCAATTATGCTCGTAGTTTTCCTAATATTGAACCAGCTCTGAATTCTTGGCATAAATCCCATCTGTTTAAAGCACATAATCTTTGTAATATATTTCTGTAAACTTCTTCCTAATAATTAAAATTTTGCATTGATATTCACTAAGCAAATTAGGCATTACATATTCATTAAGCAACTGAGTATAGATATAGATGTATGTATATATATATGTGTGTGTGTGTGTGTGTGTGTGTGTGTGTGTGTGTATATATATTTCAATTTTTGTACCACTTTAGATTTGAGTGAGGTTTAAGCATTGCCCCCACTGCATTGTTTTTACATCCTCTCTTCTGTCTGGGCTTCTTTTATGGGAGATAATAGATACACATTATATTTCCAGGTGCAAAAAAAGCTATTTCACCTTTAGATGTTTTCATGTTTTCTCTTTTTTGTTGTTTTTGACCAACGTTTGCTTCAACAAAAAGTGTTTTGTAATTATGAAGACTCAGAATGTTCAGTAGTCTTTTTTTTTTTTTGCTTCCTTCTTTGTTAGATTCTTGTGTCTTATAATTTCTTAATAAAGTGTTGGTGTACTATCAAGTTCTTTACAGTTTTTTCCTTCTCTGTTTCCTCCTTGAAACCTTTCTTCCACTTTTTGAAAGCATACAAATCCCCCAGGCAACCTCTAAAGTAAGACACATTCTTACAGTTCTTTAAATTGCTCCCCTAGTATATAAGTGTATATTAGGCATAAGGGTTGCCTCTAGTTTTTACTGTTACAAATAAAGTAGCTATGGAAATCAGATAGAGCAATATTATCATTTGTTTTTTCCTTTTAATTAGATATTTGGCATTAAATTTTCATAATAGGATCAGATAATGACTGATCG
The DNA here is from genome assembly GCF_900497805.2 of Vombatus ursinus. Lineage (NCBI taxonomy): Eukaryota > Metazoa > Chordata > Mammalia > Diprotodontia > Vombatidae > Vombatus > Vombatus ursinus. Next base: position 29,318,659 of record NW_020954619.1, read on the forward strand.
TTATTCCTTATGCTTATTATTTCCTTCCAAAAAGTTTGCAATCTAGAACGTCATCAAAAGGGTAAATGATTGCCTATTTTCCTTTAGCCCTAACAATGACTAATGGTATTATTTTTAAACATTTTGCCAATTTAATCAGTATCTGATAGTATTTTAAGGTTGTCTGAATTTTCATGTATGTTATTTTAGGGACAGAACAACCTTTCATGTAATTATTTAAATACAAATCAGCCCACTTTAATTAGTTACAAAGTTTATTTTAATTTTGTTCAGTAACAACTAATGTTAGACATATGAATGAATATTTTTGTTCAGAATTTCAAACAGTTTATTTAAGGATTATTTTATGTCTACAATAGTATTGTTACTTCATAAGTATATAAACTACTAAAAAGATGGGGAGAACCATAATTTTAAAAATCAGTCAGATAACAAAACTCACTTGTGTGAGAAAACACTAACTGTTAAGATATGGATCTCTTTTAATTTCAGTAGAGTAGAAGAATTACCTTCTCCACTACCTCAATCAGTCAAGGCTGCTTCACAAGCATCTTCATCCTATACTAATTTTGCCTATATCTTTTTTTTTAATAAATCCCACATATAGAACCCCCATAATTTTTTTCTTTTCCCTATGGGTCTTTTAATATGTTGTGCATTGACAGGTCATCCATGAGGTGTACTTCCCTCAAAGTTGAATTTTGCTACACAATCTCCCAAACATTTCAGTATTATCAAACTTCAATATCTTTTATGAAACTTACGTGCAACTTATTATTGGCAAAATACCCTCACATACTTAACTTTTCCTGAAACTTTCTATTTGCTTATAGGTCAACTTCATTTTTAATTTTCTGCACTTCATGCAAGGTGTTATGGTAATAGCATATCATTTTTTCTCTTTATGAAGATACTACTGACCCACATCACTGGAAAGGAATCAACAAGGTAATGTTGGGGAAAGACAGGAGGTAACATGTGCCAAACAAGTCAAACTACCTTGACCACAATTTCCTCTCATATCCTGAGATAGCTCAGATCCCCAGGGGTAAAAAAGTCCCTGCCCTCAAAGAGCTCAAGTCTAATGGGTGAGACAACATATATGTATGTATGTAAATACATACACAGAAATATGTGTAGACATGTAAATGTACACACATGCAAATGCATATGTGAATCCACATATATGTATGTATATGTGTGTATTTATGTATGTGTGTATGTATGTATATATACACATATATACACACATATATGTGTGTATATATATACATATATATACACACATATATGTATAAGAGAAATTTAATCAACAAGGGCAGATACTAGCATTAAGTGGGCTGAAGAAGGCTTCTTGAATGAGGTAGAATTTTAGTTGGCATCTGAAGTTAGGAAAGCCAAGCAACAGAAATAGGAAGTGAGACAATGTGGATACAAGATGAATCCAGGAAAAAAAAAAAAAAAAAACAACAACACCAAAGTATATCATACTGGATGCCTCCTTTAATTTGGAGGTGTACCAGGAAAGCACATAAACTTAGTTCCATGGTAAAAAGAAGTCCTAATATCACTGATGTAGCAAGTCCTTCTACTATTTACTTCACAGCCCCATGACTTTTTTTTTCAATCTATAAAATTATTGTCTATGTACTTCCATTAGGGCTTAATGGAACAAGATGTTATACTTAGAAGTAGATGTGACTTAAGAGGTTATCCAATACTTGGGTAGATACATGGTGCAGTGGATAGATTGCTGGTTTTGGAGTTGGGAAGACTCATTTTTCTGAGTTTAAATCTGGCCTCAGACATTTATTAGCTGTATGACCCTGGGTAAGTTACTTAACCCTGTTTGCCTCATTTTTCTCATCTGCAAAATGCCCTGAAGGGGCAGATAGGCAGTGCAGTGGATACAGCCCTGGCCCTGGAGTCAGGAGGACTCCAATTCAATTCCATCTTCGACGCTTACCATCAGTGTGATCCTAGACAAGTCACTTAACTCTGATTGTCTTAAAACAAAACAAAACAAAGAGCTGAAGAAGGAAATGGCAAACCACTCCAGTATCTTTTCTAAGAAAACCCTAAATGAGGATATGACTGGAAAATGAGAGAAAAGTTATTTTTAAAGATATTTAGTAAAATGCATGCACAGGTGTGAATGCACACATGCATCAGAAGATCCTAAACCCATGGCTACCCTACACTGCACTAAACATTTTTCCTCATTTAGTCTCCAAGATCTTCTCATCCTACACCTTTGGAATAGTCCAGTCAGCGTGAAGGAAATGACCAAAAAATTTTGTTATGCTGCCAAGTGTTACAAAAACAAGCCCTAAGTTTTTCTCCTGCACTCATATTATATTGCTTGGCAAGTACCCTATTTTTGCTCTGTTATTACATAAGGACCCTATTTACTTTCAGCCCTTCTCCTCTTTTCAAGGACATGTATACTTCTTAGATCAATGGCTGTCACACATCCTTCCCAACTCAGGGAAGATTTACAAACATATTTGTCTTCTTGTTGCAAATACCCCTCTCAAATTGCTGTGAAATCTTTCTGTAGCATGGTTTCAATTATACTGTCATCCAAAGGCAGGGATATACAGCAGGGTCTTGATTGTATTTATCATATCAAGTTAAGAAAAAATTTTTCCAGAACTGTTGTCAGCCTCTTTCTGCCAACACTTCCAATGTGTAACAACTTTATGGGAATTCTTTTATCATCCTAGATAATTATCGCTTTCATTTCTGACGATGTCTTGAAGTTTAAATTAAATCTTCTGAAATGCCAATGATTAGTCAGACTATAATGACACAAATTCATAATATAATGAAAAGTACAGATCTTTTTATTACCCTGACAATCCAACATTCTAGTAAATGGATCCTGGATTTATGCATATACTTATTCTTTCTCCATCTCTCCCTCCCTCTTTTTCTTTAGAAGTTAAGTAGCCTCAAAAAGCAAAACTCAGGATTGTTTTTGCTTCAAGATTTCTATTTCAAGGGTTTTTATGTTATTGGTAATACTTTTGCCAAAGATGCAATTGTAGTATGTCTCTGACTTACTATATTATAGTCCTCAAGTGTCACAGAGGCTGAAAAAAAATCAGTCACCCTAAAGCCAAACAGGTAATGACCATATTGGAACTTAGGTGTCCCAGAGACAACAGTCTGCCACATAACCTGACTTGTGCTAAAAGCATTTCCAGATGACCTAGACTTGCCAGGGCTAGTTGTGCCAAGGCACAACCTTAGCAACAACTCAGAGTTAAGTCCACAACCTCAGGAGGCATAGGTGAAAGAAAATAAAAAGTTGTGAATGATTTCTTTAGGCTAATAGCTTTTGTGCTCTGCATAGCACCAATAAGCCTAGGTAATGGGCATGCTTTTTCAAAGCAATGATTTAGCCCAAGAGTAGTGCTTTTAAGCTCAGGAGTTTGTGATAACATTTAATTAATACAAAAATATGGAAGCTCTAAATAATTCCGTAAAACTATTAGATTAAAAGTACTATATTTGTCAGAGTTCTATTTGGGTTTATTTTGTAACTTTCATCTAAGGACTCAAATTGGTCTCAGAATCTTAAAAATAAAAATTATTTTATTATCTTATACATTAAATAATCAAATAGATATGTATATAAAGAAGGAAAATTGAACCTGAATCATGGAGCACCTATCAAGACAGGATCAAAGGAATCAACTAAAAAGCAACAACAACAACATATACACACACTTGCATACACATACACACACACACACACACACACACTTTTTTTTCTGTCCCCTGCCTAAAGTTCTATGTTCTTGTTATTCCCTCTTCCTCCCTCTCTCTTTCACTGCTTTTATGAAGTTAAGGTGTCACTCTATATTGGGTGCTGAAATTCAAAACCTTGTAGAGTCTTAAAGCTTCCTTTCCTTGATATCTAACTTGTTCTCATGGGTCTCTAGACAAGATCTGAATGCAGATACTGTCACAAGCCACCGATGCTCTGGAAAATCTACTATGGTATTTGGTCAATAGTATTAACATTGCTGGTGGTAACTCCAGGACTTCCAGTTTTTCAAAGTTCACAAGGTCTCTAGATACTCTATTATGTTTTAAATATCCTGAAGTTCAGACCTTAGTATTCTCAAATGGATCTATGAACCTATATTTGGAAGTTTGCTCTAACAACCTAAATCACAAGCCATCCATGCCAGCCATCCTGTTTCATTCTTGTCAGTGTTCTCCTATAAGTTCACCAAAATGAGTTCAGTGGCCTTGTGTGATTTCCACTGACATCGTCAATGTAGGACTTCAATGGAGTGTTCCTGCCATTCTTTACCCTTACCATGTGAACAACCCATAATATTTTTCCACAACTTGATTCCTTGCTTATGTCTTTTACTTCTTTTGCTCAGAATCCCTTTTTGGTTATGTGTTACAACACATTCATACCTAAAGTGAATGGGCCTCTCCATTGCTCCCTACTTGCTACATATATTTAAAGACTTCAAAGATGATGATATTCCCAGTAGTTCTGCTATAAGTAAGGAAGTTACTTCCATCCCTGTTTCAGGTGATGGCCCAGAAAGAAATCATATGGCATTGAGAAGGTGTTAGACTTATCCTAAAGATAAATCTACATTCTGATTTCTTTATGAGATACAAATTCCTCTCAGATTGAGTTATGCAGCAATGTCAGTACAATGTTGGTATTAAAAAGATGCACCTTTACTCTTCAGGGAAGCTTAGGGACATTAAAGGAGCTCTGTAGTTTCCTGAAGATAATCCATCCTGTTCTCATTATTCTTTTCAATTCTGGACTCAACTAATTGTCCATCTGTAATTTGAGAAATATTTATATATATGTAATTTGCATGTACAACATTCAATGATGAGTCACAATTAATTGAAAGATAGGCAAAAATATCAGATTTTACCCAGTTTATTCTTTCTCAGTGGAGAACATTTAAATAAAGCTAATCAAGTTCTTATAGTCTCTCTTTTTTTTAATAAGATGTCTCCCATTCATACATCAAATCATTGAATATCCCTTGCAAAATACAAGAATAACAATAATCCTTTTCAACAATATTTCTAGTAAAATGAGGTGAAGTATCAAACAGCAAGATGTGTGCTCAGAAAAGATGTTCACCACTCTAATAGAGAAGAAACAATTCAGCACCAAAGTCAACAAGGAATACCCAAGCTATATAATGAGGTCCTTCAAATGTTTCTTTTCATAGATGAAATTTTGCTAATTGCATCAAGCTCTGTATCATGACAGAACTTCATGGAGAAAATGTGTAATCATTCTAAGATGTTTTCCCTGAACATCCACACTGGAAAGACTAAGTAGCTGAAGAAAGTTTTTACACATATTACAAGCTGAATTTGGTTGGATAGTCTATATAGCTTGTTTATTACTATGAGAATACCATACAATTAAAAAAAAACTGTTATGCAATGTCTGTAAACATCTTGTATTGAATTAACTCTTTTAAATTTCCACAAAGAAAGTGAGGCAGAGAAGTTTAAATGAAATTTGGCAAGAGGTCCAATTAAGATAATTTATCTCAAGGACAGTGGAAGAATAGAGAAGAGAGAAACAAAAAGAAAGAAACAATCTTTAAGATTTTAACAACAAACACTTTCACCATCAAGGAGAGCAATAGCCATCATATATTGACACTAACATTATATTTCCAGATGTGTCTTCATGAAATATGACATGGCCCTGTAGAAAAATGATGGAAAAGTCAGTTAGATTTAAATAAGTATATAATGAAAAAGTTCCTGTTGAATTTGATAAATTTTGATGTAGTTAAAGAGCTGATTCTCAAGATATCCATAAGATGGGACAATAGTTTCTATCAGAGACCAGAGATCATTAGTAATCATAGAATATAAGCTTCCAAAGAATTGAAGTAGAAGATCATCTTGAGCATAATAAAGAGATGCATGGTTTACATGAGCTCGCTGAAACACTTACATATAAGAAATTATAGAGAAGAATAATATAAAGGGTGCCAACAAAGAAATGTATGACCAGTAAAAAAAAAGTAGAGATAGTCTTATTTTTAGAGCAAGAAATAACTGATATTCCATTTGTCCCATTGTATGAAATATCAGTAAGACACAAGGAAGGCACCAAGATAATCAGATATATTTCCTATAATGACTCTATAGGAGATGTTGGATAATATCAACAAAGGATAGGCCATCCAGAATGGGTTACAATTGTCATCCTTGGAGAAAGTGCCCACATTAAAGAAAGCCATATTCATTGAAGTATAATCATATGAAATAAATAACTTTCATATAACACCCATGAGGATCAAATGAGATGGAAAGTTTCAAGTAATATATTATTAAATGTTGACTATTACCAATTACTTTGGAACCAGCTTTACTTGAGAATAATTATTTGAAATATGTAAATATGACCTTCACATTTTTTAAAAATTTATTTATTTTTAGTTTTCAACATTCACTTCCATAAGATTTGGAGTTCTAAATTTTCTCCCCATCTCATTCCTCCCCTCACCCCAAGATGGCATGCATTCTCAATACCCCTTCCCCTTATCTGCCCTCCTTTCTATCTATCCCACCCTTCTCTTAACTCCTTCCTTTTCTATTTTCCTATAGGGCAGGATAGATTTCTATACCCCATTTCCTGTATTTCTTAGTTCCCAGTTGCATGTGAAAACAATTTTTTTTAAACATGTGTTTTTAAAACTTTGGGTTCCAAATTTTCTCCCTTCCTCCCTCCCCACCCACCGTTACTGAAAAGGCAAGCAACTCGATACAGGTTATACATGTGTAGTTATGCAAAACACTTCCATACTAGTCATGTTGTGAAAAACTAATCCCTTCATCCTATCCCACCCCTCATTTATTCTATTCTCTCTTTTGACCCTGTCCCTCCTCAAAAGTGTTTGCTTCTGATTATCCCCCCAGTCTTTCCTTCCCTCTATCATCCCCCTGCTCTCTTGTCCCCTTCCCCCCCTTTTTTCTTGTAGGGTAAAAATAGATTTCCATACCCAATTGAATGTATATGTTATTCCTCCTTAAGTCAAATCCTATGAGAATAAGATTCACTCATTCCCTCTCACCTTCCACCATTTCCCCTCCACTGTAAAAGCTTTTTCTTGTCTGTTTCCTGTGAGATAATTTACTCCATTTTACCTCTCCCTTCCTCCTTTTCCCTTTCTCTTCTCTCACCCCTTAATTTTATTCTCCAGATAATACCCCTTCATCTTCAACTCACTCTGTGCCCTCTATTTATCTATCTTTTTTCCCTCCAACTACTCTAATACTGACAAAGGACTCATGAGTTGCAAATATCATCTTTTCATGTAGAATGTAAACATTTCAACCTTAACAAGTCTCTTATGATATCTCTTTCCTGTTTACCTCTTCAGGTTTCACATGAACTTGAAAGTCAAATTTTCTATTCAGCTCTAGTCTTTTCATCAAGAATGCTTGAAAATCCTCTATTTCACTGAATGACAGTTTTTTTTTTCCCCTGAAGGATTATGCTCAGTTTTGCTGGGTAGGTGATTCTTGGTTGTAATTCTATCTCCTTTGTCCTCTAGAATTTTATATTCCATACCTTCTGGTCCCTTTATGTAGAAGCTCCTTAATCTTGTGTTATCCTGATTGTGTTTCCACAGTAATTGAATTGGTTCATTCTGACTGCTTGCAATATTTTCTCCTTGACCTGGGAACTCTGGAATTTGGCTACAATATTCCTAGGAGTTTTCCATTGGAGATCTCTTTCAGGAGGTGATCGGTGGATTCTTTCAATTTCTATTTTGCCCTTTGGTTCTAAAATATCAGGGCAGTTTTCCTTGATAATTTCTTGAAAGATGACGTCTAGGCTCTTTTTTTGATCATGACTTTCAGATAGTCCAATAATTTTTAACTTCTCTATCCTGGATCTATTTTCCAGGTCAGTTGTTATTCCAATGAGATATTTCACATTTTTTTCTATTTTTTCATTCTTTTGGATTTGTTTTATAGTGTTGTGAGTTCTCATAAAGTCACCGGCTTCCAATTGCTCCATTCTAATTTTTAAGGAAGTATTTTCTTCAGTAAGCTTTTGGACTCCTTTTCCATTTGGCTAATTTTTCTCTTTAGGGCATTCTTATCCTCATTGGCTTTTTGGACCTCTTTTGCCATTTGGGTTAGGCTATTTTTTAAGGTGTTATTTTCTTCAGTATTTTTTTGGGTTGACCTGTTTTTCATGATTTTCTTCTATCACTCTCATTTCTCTTCCCAGTTTTTACTCTACTTCTTTTACTTGTTTCTCAAACTCATTTTTTAGCTCTTCCATGGCCTGGGACTGATTCATATTTTTCTTGTAGGCTTTGGAAGTAGGAGCTTTGACTTTGTTTTCTTCTTCTGGTTGTATGTTTTGATCTTCTTTGTTACCAAAGAAAGATTCTATGGTCTGACTTTTTTTGAACCTTTGTTTATTCATGATCCCAGCCAATTACTTGAGTTTTAAACTCTTTGTTAAGGCAGGAGTCTGCTTCCAGTGTGGAGAATGTACTGTCCCAAGCTTCAGGGCTTTTGTGCAGCTATTTTCAGAGTTACTTCTAGGGATCTACAAATTTTCAGGTCTTCCAAGGTGGTATGATCAAGAGTGAGGTGTTTAATCCTTTCCTGGCCTGTGTTTTGGTCTATGAGCGACCACAAACACTGTTTTCTGCCTTGGAACTGTGAGGAGAATTTCCTCTCCACCACCACTACAAGCTCCACCACGCCAGCACTTCTCCTCACCCCAGGATCACCACCCAGAATTGTGACCCAGATACAAGCACGGGCAAAGCAAGAGAATCCTCCACCAGCAAAGAGATCCCCTAAATCTCCCTCTGATCAGTCACTTGATTCCCCCTCAGTCTGTGGGCCTGAAGCTCTGGAGGCAGCAGCAGCCCTGGGGCCAAGCTTGGGGACTGGGACTGAGATCACATTTCTCTCTCTTACCACAGTCATAGACTTTTCCCACTGACCTTCTAAGTTATCTTTGGCATTTGTGAGTTGAGAAGTCTGGAAACTGCCACAGCTGCCAGCGATTCAATCCTCTGAGGCTTGCTCCAGGTTTGCTGAGGCCTGACTTGCCTGCACACCCACACCAAACTGTGTTGCTTTCCCCACCCGGTGCGATATACCTTTCTGATCAACCATCCAGGCTGTCTTGGGCTATAAATTTGTTTCACTCTATCTTTGTGTGAATTCTGCTGCTTTACAATTTGTGTAGAGCCATTTTTTACAAGTATTTGGAGGGGTTTGAGTGAGAACCAAGCAAGCCACTGCTTTTACTCTGCCATCTTGGCTCTGCCCTCCATATTTTAATAATTAAGAATTCATACAAACACGTGTATATACATATTTTGTAGTTTATATACATGTTTTATACATTTATTGTCATTACCTATACCAATACATGTATTTGTAAAAGAATGAAGCTTGTTGAGAATGTGTGGTTTGATATTTGTTGTTATATCCCCAACACTTAACATGGCACCTAATACATAGTGAAGTCTTAATTAATGTTTGTTGACTGATTGAGTAAAATTAACCATTCCTTGTTGATGACTTTCTTTACTGCTCTTTTATTCCCTGGTATCTCATACCATTTTATCCCATCATATCCCATTTAGCATTTTATTTGAGGCTAATACCTGAAAAACTAACATGATAGAATACATTTATCAAATAATATTGTGACTTTTCCCCTGCCACTGAGAAAGTTAAACAACTGATCACAGTCAGCACCATTTTGTGCCATAATACTGTTTGTCAGCAGGATTTGCAGGAAGTCATAAACTGCTTCTTTGGCATAACCTTTTGCAAATCAGGTTCCATTATGTTTCTCATGATAAATATGTCCAAGAAAATCATTTCATTTAATGAAGGCACAGATTCAATTTCTGAGGTGAGCTTAGGTGGCAGATGAAATATTTAAGGATGCAGGGATGCCACATAATTTCTTTCTCCCCATTGAAATGGCAGATCCAAATGGCATGATAACATTTTTAATGTAATTTTATTTTTTAATCATATTAATGGCTGATATTTAATGATCAAAACCACTCCAAACAGAGTTTTTTGATCACATAGAAAGTTTGCCTAAAGTCTTGATAGGCCGACAAATACAATATAAATTAAAGAGCCAGATTTCTATGTCCTTAATCAGATTAAACCACCATCACCCCGAGGTGAGAAAATATTATTGCAACACTTTATATCTCCCATCATCTTCTAAATTTTCACAACTCATAAAAACACACCTCTCAAATTAGAATACATGTAGGATTGTCTTAGTAAGCCTGGAAATATACTCACCATTTTAGTAGAGTGCAAAATCAAGGAGAGATGTTGGACATAATTTAGTCTAATCATTTTATTTTGCAGATAAGGAAATTTCAGTTTTAGTTGATAACGTGATTTGCTGAAAATCTTTATTACATTATGACTGTGTGTCAGAGATGGCATATGATTTTGCCATTGTATCCTGGGAGGCAAGCACAGTCCCTGGCACATAGTTGGAACTTACTTGCTTTTTGAATTGGAAGGTTGGATTGTTTCCTCCCCTGGAGATCCTGTTTCATTGTGGGAGCTTGTTGTTGTTGTAATTATTATTTTTTTTTTGGTGGGGGGATTTGGGAGCAGGGAGGCTGACAAAAGTTCATCAGGCCAAAACTGGCCTTTAGTTAAGAGAGTTCCCATCCACCACCAGGATTCCATTTTTACAGTGACTATCCTTAATTATAAACAAAAAATATATAATTGGAGAACTGTCACTCACTGTTCTAAGAGATCCTATTAACCAAATCAACCTTTGTTGTTAATCTCTTATTTACTCACTTATCTCAGTTACAAATGAACTGAATGACCTGGCCACTTAATTGGATTTTCATCAGACTATATGGCATTTGGGAAAGTAGAAAAAGAAGCAACAACATACAAACTCTGGTGGCCAAAGTAATAGCACTGATGGTGCTGGGGACTGCTTTACGAGGTAATAATCTACTTCTACTGTTGGGATAAAGTACTGGGCCTTCAGCCTCATAGTTTATCCACATAGGAACTGGATTATTACCTCATAAAATAGTGCAATGGTACTATTATCACTTAATTAGAAAACAGGACATTTACTGCTCATTTTTAGTGCTGTTTTATTGAACTGCTCCTAGATCTACCTCTCTTTGTTTCAAAAATGGTATCTGTTCTGGCTCAATCAGCATTCATGGAGTGTGTCCCATTTTTTTGTATATGATCTTGAATAGGTACATCTATGCACTCTGATTTTAAATACATGACAGTAGGAAGTGACCTCACAAATTAATTGTTACACTTAACAGCAGTGACCTGAGGTCATTCTTGCATATTTGAAAAAAAAAAGTCATACATAGCCAATTTCTAAGGAATATGAAAATATTCTTTCATGATTCCAAAGAAGGTAAGAGAAAACTAAGGGATATTCATTGTTATTATATCAATATGTGAAGGACCTGTGATTGATTTGTTTCAAACTCAGCTTCATCATTTGTAAGATGGGAATAATAATGGTTCCTAACTCATAAGGCAATGCGGGTCAAATGAGATAGCCTACATAAGACCCTTTGTAAATATTATACTGCTATGTAAATATTAGCAATTTTAATATCTTCTTCACCATTATTATCAGCAGCAGAACTCCTCGTAAAGGAACTTCTGCTATCCATGCAGATTGCAACTACACCTATTACTCATAATATTAGAGAAATTAAATTGTTCATAGTTAGTTTGTACATATTAGTAATATGACTTGGTATTGTGTCTTTCTGAGTTCCTAAGTACAGTTCATTATCTACTGAACCACACTGATATCATGATCATTGATTATTATCATTCATGGGATCAATTGTACATTTAGTACTATAAGGTGTCATAGAAGCTCTAGTCCTACTCCTTTATTTTGCAGATGAGAAAAAAGAAGACTAGAAATGAAGGAACATGGCCAATGTCATAAAGGTTCTAACTCTCATCTTATTATTCCAAATCCTGGACTCTTTATGTTATACCACATGATCATCATCATCATTATGCACCATATATCAATTCACACATAGATTCACAAAGTCTGGGAGTCTTCTGAAATTTATGCTTGCCAACATATTACCAATCCAGTCTTTTCTAACTTTATGACGTCACTTCTAGAATTCTCTTCATAATTACACAGACTCATATCACTCATGTCACTAAGTACAAAAAAGTTAAATATATATGGTATGACTATATTTCTATAGTATATAGTATATTTCTATAGTATATATGACTAGTATGTATATAGTATATATTTCACACAAATACTATGTAAATTCTGTGTCTTCTAAAATATCTAGCCATTTTGAGAAACTACATACTTATTCCAGTAAATTTCCATAGCTTCAAACTTTGCTAGAAATCTTGCTTTGGAGTTTCTCACAATGTGGTTTATAAATATACATAAAATTATTTTAGTTGCACCTCCTTTTTTTACCCTGTAAAGACTGTAACCCTTCCATAACTTCTGAGATATCACAATCTGCTGTTGTGTTTTTCCTCAAATATTTATTTTCATTTGTTCCTTCATCCTTTATACTACTCCTTAATGCAGATGTTCCCCAAACTTCTTTTTAAAAATAATTTTTATTATTCCCCAATTACATGTAAAAACTATATTTAACATTAATTTTTAAAATTTTGAATTCCAAATTCTCTCCTTCCCTCCTACACCTCCCCCGTCTCTGATATGGTAAGCAAACTGATAAAGGTTATACATGTGCAATAATGTAAAACATTTTCATGTTAGTCATTTTGTGAAAGAAAGAAAGAAATGAAGGAAGAAAGAAAGAAAAAAGGAAAGAAAGAAAGAAGGAAGGAAAGAAAGAAAGGAAGGAAGGAAGGAAGGAAGGAAGGAAGGAAGGAAGGAAGGAAG
>NW_020954619.1:29331623-29338037 GCF_900497805.2 Vombatus ursinus
AAGGAAGGAAGGAAGGAAGGAAGGAAGGAAGGAAGGAAGGAAGGAAGGAAGAAACAAAGAAACAAAGATAGAAAGAAAGTGAAAATAGTATGCTTTGGTCTGTTTCAGACTTCATCGGTTCTTTCTCTGGAGGCAGATAACATTTTTTCATCATGAGTCCTTTGGAATTGTCTCAGATCATTGTATTGCTAAAAATAGTAAGTCATGCACAGTTGTTCATCATACAATATTGTTATTACTATGTAAAATGTTCTGATTCTGCTCACTTCACCCTGAATCCATTTAGGCAGGTCTTTCTAGGTTTTTCTGAAATCATCATGCTCATCATTTCTTATAGCACAAACATATTACGTTACAATCAAATGCCACAACTTATTCATTCATTCCTCAATTGGTGGGGAATTCTTAGCCACTACAAAAAAGTTGCTATAAATACCCTTGTCCAAATAAATCCTTTTCCATTTTAAGAAATTTGTTTGTTCCCTAAGCTTCTTTTTTTTCTCCTTTTACCCTCTCTAGGAAATCTCACAATTATTATTACTTCAATTACCACCAGGAAATAGATGACTGAAATCTATACTCATATACCTGATGTTTCTCCCTAAATTGTATAATAATGATATAAAATAGATAATAATGATAAAAATTCTCCCTAAAGGAATAATGATGATATAAAGGCCAAAGGAAAAAGGAATCAAGACAATATAGTGTGTGTGTGTATACATATATATATATATATATATGTATACACACACACACACACACACACACACATATATATGTACTACACTGTGTTGATTCGTTTGGCCTTCACATCAACATAATTTATTTTTAAATGTATTTTATTTCATTAAATATTTCCTAATTACATGTAAAAATAACTTTTAACATTCTTTTTATAAAACTTTAAAGTTTCAAATTTCCTCCCTCACTTCTCCCCTGCCAAGCAGGTAAGTAACTTGATATTGGTTATACATATCATAGTTATTTCTAACTTATCCCTCCTCCCTGACTGAATCTTCATTTGTGGCAAAGACAACAAATTTAAGCAAAAGTAACCAATGTGGAGACTGTCTCTGATAAAGTATAACATAGCCTATCTCAGTAGTTTTCCATTTATTTGTCATACTTTTCAACTGTTAGAGGAGGATTTCAACCTAGACCATGGAAACACTGCAGAGTTAAAAGGTACCTCAGAGGCTAACTCATTCAATCCATATCTGAAAAATTATTTCCACTGCAGAGTATCCAGTAAATGGTCATCCAATCATTGCTCAAGTAACTCCAATTAGAAAAAAGTCACTATTTTCCTTGGCAACCCATTCTACTTTTAAATAGTTGTTGGGAACTTCAATTTAGGTTCTCATAGAGCCTAAATCTGCCACTGAAAGTTCCACTCATTGCTCCTAGTTTGACCTCTGGGAGCAAGCAAAACAGGTCTAATACATCTTAGGTACAGCAGCCCCTCAACTATGTGAAGACAGATAGCATGTTCTCTCACCTACCCACTCTACATTTTCTCATTTATAGGATCAGCATACCCAGATCATTCAACTAATCCGTAGCTTTATTGGACTTCAGCCTGTTCACCATCATGGTTGCTGTCCTTGGAGAATTTTCTAGTCTATTGATGTCTTTCACAAAACAGAATATGCAGAACTGAACACAATATACCATATATGGTATGTAAAGTGTAGAGGAAAAAAACCAGCTATTTCACCACCCCCTTCAAATTAAATATACATATATCAAAACAATGTTATTGTTGTCTTCCCCATAAATTTGATTCTCATTCTGAATTCATGATTTTACAGTTTCATTACATAGCCCTGTCAGAAATCTAAAGGTTATCTTTGATTCTTTCCTCTGTCACCTTGTACATGCAATGATTACCAAGTCAAACTTTTTAGAGCTCTCCAAGATTTCTTCTCTCTTGATCCCTCCTTGCTACTTCCTTGGCCACCACCTTATTATAGGATATTACAAGGAGCCATTTGGTTCATTGTTCTAGTTACAAGAGCCTGTTAACAGGTCATTTGGCTTCTAGTAGCACACCGTTCCAATCTGTATTTTGTATAGATGAATTGTCCTTGTAAATAGATTTGATCCTTGATCTCTCCTCTCCTCAAAGTGTTTAATGAGTTGCCCTTGCCTATTGTATAAAATTATTTCCTTCTTATTTAGTTTCACTTTGGCTTTTGCTATAACTAGCCCCCATACAGAAAGTTATTTTTGAGGTCAATTTCATATCAGTAGTAGAATATTTTATGTTAGCTAAAATATATCTCAGTTTCCTCATCTATAAAATGAGGATAATGATAGCACCTTCCTCCTGGGTTATTGCAAAGATCAAATAAGATAACATTGTTAAAATGTTTAGTTAGTTGTGTTAATATAATAATATTAAACAGTAAATTTCATTTTTGTTATATTTTTGGAGGGTGCCTGCCATGCCCAGTGCCTTCTGCAATTTGTTTTCTAGAAATTAGCATAATTTACACTTACAAGGTTTCAAAGTAGTCTATGGAAACCCCTCCAAATACCTACAAAAAATGGCTCTAAACAAATTCTAAAGCAGCAGAACCCACAAAAAAAACAGAGCAAAACAAATTTCCAGCCCAAAACAACCTGGTTGGCTGATCTGAAAGGTATATAGCACCGAACTGGGAGAAGAGTGCAGTTCGGCGTGGGCACGCAGACTGCAGCGACCCTGGAGCAGGCCTCAGAGGACTGAATCATAGGCAGCTGTGGCAGTTTCCAGACTTCTCAACCCAGGAACACCAAAGACAACTTAGAAGGTCACTGGGAAAAGTCTGTTACTGCGGTGAGAAAAGAAGCTAGATCTCAGCTACCCCGAGGGCAGTGGCTGGCTTCTGAGCTTCCGGCCCACAGACTGAGGAGGAATCCAGTGGCTGATCAGACGGGGATTGCAAGGATCTCTTTGCCAGGGCTAAGGCAGGAATCTCTTGCTTTGCCCGTGCTTGGATCTGGGGCACAGTTCTGAGGGGTGGTCCTGAGGCAAGGAAAAGTGCTGTTCTGGTGGAGCTTGTTGTGGCGGTGGAGAGAAAACACCTCACACCTTATCATACCACCTTGGAAGAACTGACACATTTCAGGTCCCTAGAAGTATCTCTGAAAACAGCTGTACAAACCCCCAAAGCTTGGGACAGTACATTCACTATATTGGAAACAGACTCTTATGTTAACAAAGAGTTTAAAACTCAAGTAATTGGTTGGGATCATGAGCAAGTAGCCCAAAAAGAGTCAGATTATATTATCTTACTTTGGTGACAAAGAAGATCAAAACATACAACCAGAAGAAGAAAACAAGGTCAAAGCTCCTACATCTAAAACTTCCAAGAAAAATACGATTCAGTCTCAGGCCTTGGAAGAGCTCAAAAGGGATTTTGAGAAGCAAGTAAGAGAAGTAGAGGAAAAACTGGGAAGAGAAATGAGAGTGATGCAAGAAAATCATGAAAAGCAAGTTAACAGCTTGCTAAAGGAGACCCAAAAAAATATTGAAGAAAATAACACCTTAAAAAACAGCCTAACCCAAATGGCAAAAGCGGTCCAAAAAGCCAATGAGGAGAAGAATGCCCTAAAGAGAAAAATTGGACAAATGGAAAAGGAAGTCCAAAAGATTACTGAAGAAAATACTTCCTTAAAAATTAGAATAGAGCAACTGGAAGCTAGTGATTTTATGAGAAATCAAGACACTGTAAAACAAATCCAAAAGAATGAGAAATTAGAAAACAATATGAAATATCTCATTGGAAAAACAACTGACCTGGAAAATGGATCCAGGAGAGAGAATTTAAAAATTATTGGACTATCTGAAAGCCACAATCAAAAAAAGAGCTTAGACATCATCTTTCAAGAAATTATCAAGGAAAACTGCCCTGATATTTTAGAACCAAAGGGCAAAATAGAAATTGAAAGAATCCACCGATCACCTCCTGAAAGAGATCCCCAATGGAAAACTCCTAGGAATGTTGTAGCCAAATTCCAGAGTTCCCAGGTCAAGGAGAAAATATTACAAGCAGCCAGAAAGAAACAATTCAAGTATTGTGGAAATACAATCAGGATAACACAAGATTTAGCTGCTTCTACATTAAGGGACCACAGAGCATGGAATATAATATTCCGGAGGGCAAAGGAGATAGGATTACAACCAAGAATCACCTACCCAGCAAAACTGAATATAATTCTTCAGGGGAAAAAATGATCATTCAGTGAAATAGAGGACTTTCAAGCATTCTTGATGAAAAGACCGGAGCTAAATACAAAATTTGACTTTCCAATACAAGACTCAAGTGGAACATGAAGAGATAAACAGGAAAGAGAAATCATAAGAGACTTACTAAGGTTGAACTGTTTACATTCCTGCATGGAAAGATGATATTTGTAACTCATGAGACCTTTGTAAGTATTAGGGTAGTTGGAGGGAAAAAATTATATGTATGTACATATATATAGATAGATAGCTAGGTGGATAAATAGATAGAGGGCACAGGGTGAGTTGAAGATGAAAGGGTCATATCTGGAGAATAAAATTAAGGGGTGAAAGAGGATTATACTAGGAGAAGGAGAAAGGGAAAGGTAAAACAGGGAAAATTATATCTCAAAAAAAAAAACAGAAAAGAAAAGGCTCTTACAGTGGAGGGGAACTGGGGGAAGGTAAGAGGAAATGAGTGAATCTTATTCTCACAGGATTTGACTTAAGGAGGGTATAACATAAACACTCACTTGGGTATGGAAATCTGTCTTACCCTACAGGAAAATAGGAGGGGAATGGGACAAGAGAGTAAGGGGATGATAGAGAGGAGGGCAGGATAATCAGAAGCAAATGTTTCTGAAGAGGGACAAGGTCAAAAGAAAGAATAGAATAAATGGGGGGGCAAGATAGGATTAAGGGAAATAGAGTTAGTTTTTCACAGCATGTCTACTATGGAAGTGTTTTGCATAACTGCACATGTATAGCCAACAATGAGTTGCTTGCCTTTTCAATGAGGGTGGGTTGGGAGGGAGGAAGGGAGAAAATTTGGAACCCAAAGTTTAAAAAACACATGTTTAAAAAAAAATGTTTTCATGTGTAACTGGGAAATAAGAAATACAGGAAATGGGGTACAGAAATCTATCCTGCCCTACAGAAAAATAGAAGGGGAAGGGGGGGGGAGAGATAGAAGGGAAAGCAGGCTATGGGAAGGGATATTCAGAATACATGTCATCTTGAGGTGGGGGGAGGGGCGAGATGAGGTGAAAATTTGGAACTCAAAATCTTGTGGAAGTAAATTTTGAAAACTAAAAATAAAAAAAATTAAAAATTAAAAATTTAAAAAAGACCTTGTCAGCCCTCCTTGTAGGTTGATGGTCAAGTTGAGGTGCCTATTCATCCATTTTATGGACAGTAATATGTGTCACTGTTAATAAAGTAATTTTGTTCAGAAAAAAAACAAAGTAGTCTATGAATCCATGTCTTCTTTTTATTTTTTTCAAATCTTACCTTTCAAAATATTTGATGCCTTTAAAATTGTTTGCAACAGATGTTGGTATATAAGCTGCAATTATCTCCATGGTGGTCTGTTTGTTTTTATTCATAATAAGCACTGTAAGGAGATAAAACTAAGCATCTTGGGAAATATTATTTTTTGCTGACTTTGGGCATGAGAAGATACCAAATTTGCCAACTCTGTTTTTCATTTCTCAGAGGAAATCTTGTATTCCATTATTCCATTTGGCTGCAACTTCTTAATGTATTCTGGTTTCATTTAGAGGGAGCATATCCATATAGATTTTTCAATTATAGTATGTCATTTCATTGATCATTGGAATATATTTTTTGATTCAAAGCACCAAAAAGAAAATTCTTCATGCTTTCATACCATAACTTGTTCAATCATTTTCTAACTCATTCGTACTCTCTCAAATTCCAAATTTTTGCCACGTTAAAAAAGAGTTATAAATATTTTGTATATCCTTAGAGTTTGTTGTGTGTCAGATTAATCCCTCCCTTAGTGTACCCTCCCATTTCCCTGCCCCCTTTTTTCTTGTCACCTTTTTCTTCTATTTCCCTATTGAAAAAAAATATTCCTGTACCAAACTGTGTATATATACAAGTGCATTTTTCTCACTTTTGTCAATGATGAAAATGAGGTTTGATTGAATGCTCTCATATTCCCTTCTTCTTTGACCTAGTAGTTCTAGATTTTGGATATTGTATACCTGGGAGTTTTCATTTTGGAGATTCATTCAGAAACTCATTAGTGTATTCTTCGTATTTCCATTTTGCCCTCTACTTCCAGAAGATCTGAACACTTTTTAAAGGCTTTTTTCTAAACAACATATCTTCTCTCTCTCTCTCTCTCTCTCTCTCTCTCTCTCTCTCTCTCTCTCTCTCTCTCTCTCTCTCTCTCT
>NW_020954619.1:29338047-29367623 GCF_900497805.2 Vombatus ursinus
ATTTTTATCTCTTGTATCAAGTTATCAATTCCATTTCCAATTTTTTTCCTTATTTCTCATTCATCTTTCATTTTTCCTTTAAGTCCTCTTGTTTTGTATATAAAATAATTTTATTAACTTTTCACAACTCTTTTTTCATTTCTTTCAGAAATCCTAGTTGATTCTCCAGTTGATAAATGGTAAACTATATGAATATGAAGTTTTCAGATGGAGAAATTAAAGCCATCCCTAGTCATATGAAAAAGAAGTTCTAAATCAGTTTTGATTAGAGAAATGCAAATTAAAACAACTCTGCAGTCCCACATCACACCTATCAGATTGGCTAATATGACAGAAAAGGAAAATGATAAATGCTGAAGAAGATGTGGGAAAATTGGAACACTAATGCATTGTTGGTGAAGTTGTGAACTGATTCAACCATTCTAGAGAGCAATTTGAAACTATGTCCAAAGGACTATAACACTGTGCATACCCTTTGATCCAGCAATACCACTACTTGGTCTGTATCCTAAAGAGTTCATGACAAAGGGAAAAGGACCCATATGTACAAAAATATTTATAGCAGTTCTTTTTGTGTGGCAAAGAATTGGAAATTGAGGGGATACTCATCAATAGAAGAATGGCTGAACAATCTGTGGTATATGCATGTAATGGAATACTATTGTTCTATAAGAAATGATGAACAGGTGGATTTCAGAAAAACCTGGAAAGACATATCCTGATGCTGAGTGAAGTGAGCAGATCTGGGAAAACATAGTACACAGTAACAGGCACATTGTGCAGTGATCAACTATGATAGACTCAACTCTTCTCTGCAATATAATGATCCAAGACAATTCCAAAAGACTTATGATAGAAAATGCTATCCAAATGCAGAGAAAGAACTATGGAGTCTGAAAGCAGGTAGAAGCACACTCTTTTCACTTTATTTTGTTTTTGTATTTTCTTTCTTTTTTTCCCTTTTATTCTTATTCAGTTTTTGCAACAAGACTAATGTGGAAATATGTTAAATATGATCATACATGTATAACCTATATCAGATTGCTTGCTATCTTGAGGAGGAAATAGAGGAGGGAGGTAGGGAAGGAGAAAAATTTGTAATTCAAAATCTTATAAAAATGAATGTTACAAACTTTCTTTACATGTAATTGGGAAAAAAATAAAATATGATTAAGTGCAAAAAAGAGAAAGAAATTCTAGTTGAATATGTGCCCAAATTAAAGTTTTCCTTTCGGGCTTTGCTCCTAGACATGTCATTCTTTTCTTCTTATTTTGTATCTCAAGTATTCCTGTCCCCTAATAAGTCATAATTGTAGAATTGCATTTATTTGCTTATTTTCCAGTCTACTCTCTTACTTTAGACTTGATATTAAGGATAGGCTCCCTGTTGCTACTTTCTTGGAGTGTTAAATGTCATGTTGTTCCAGACTTCCAGAGACAGGAAGTCTGTCATCAGGTCATCAGGCTGATGACCTGCAAGTTTTCAGTCCTCCCACAGTTTTTCACAGATCAAGGGCAAGTCTGATTGTTGCACCTCTCATCTCTGCTGTACATGTTCATGACATGCCTTTAAGTCTCAGCAAGAAGGCTGCTGTTGGACTCATACACAATTAGATAGAATGCTCAACAGGGGGATAAGAGGAGGGGGAGGGAGAGGGACAGAACTGTAGGCTCCCGTTTGGTTCTGAAATTCATTCCCTGATCATTCCTCTGAAGGCTTTAGGCTGGGCTAGCATCTAGAACAAAAACTCAACTTTGCTCCTGGCATCTGAACCTCACTGCAGTGTCTCAACTGTCATCACACAATACCACACAACATCATCTCTAGGCATAGATTCCCTTTTTAGTCTACACTGGATCTCTCATCCAACATGAAGTAGTGAACAATAATGCTACCATTTGGCACTTTTGGTTCCCCATTATGCATCTAGAATTTCTACTTGAACATCCTCTCCTTGGTCATTAGAGAGCTTCACAGCATGTATTCCCAGATAGACCCTTTCTCCAGTTTGCACAGACCACTCTTTATGTCTCCCTGTGCAGACCTAACTTGGACGAATGACCCATGGGGACTTTTAAAAATTAGAATCTGTCATCAGGAATATATGTGTATGTGTTATATTTTCTAGATCTGGTTGGATCATTTTTTTTCTATTTTATTACTTTAGATAATCATACCATCACATTCAATTCATACCTCTGCTTTCTGTCTATGTATACTCCTTCAAATTGCCCGAATAGTGAGAATTTTTTTAGGAATTATAAATATCATTTTCCTAGGTAGAATTGTAAATCATTTAGTCTTATCAAGTTCCTTATGGTTTCTCTTAACTGTTTACATTTTTATGCTTATTTTGCATCTTGTATTTGAAAGTCAAATTTTCTATTCAGCACTGGTATTTTCTTTAGGAATGTTTGAAAATCCTCTGTTTCATTGAATTCCCATTTTTCCTTTCATAGATTATACTCAGTTTTGTTGCATAGTTGATTCTTGGTTGTAATCCTAGCACTTTTGCCCTCCAGAATATCGTATTCCAAAGACTGTGATCCTTTAAAGTAGAAGGGGATAAATCTTGTGTTATTCTGACTATGAATCCACGATATTTGAATTATTTCTTTTTTGCCTATTTGCAGTATTTTCTCCTTGACCTGGCAGCTCTGGATTTTGGCTCTAATATTCTTGGGAGTTTTCATTTTGGAATCTCTTTTAGGAGATGATTGGTGAATTCTTTCAATTCCTATTTTACCCTCTGGTTCTAAAATATCAGGACAGTTTTCCTCTATAATTTCTTGAAAGATGATGTCTAGGCTCTTTTTTTTAATCATGACTTTTAGGTAATCCAATAATTCTTAAATTATTTCTTGGATCTATTTTCCAGGTCAGTTATTTTTCCAATGAGATATTTCACATTTTCTTCTATTTTTTTTCATTTTTTTGATTTTGTTTATTCCTTGATATCTCATAAAGTTATTAGCTTCCACTTGCCCAATTCTAACTTTTAAGGATTTATTTTCTTCAGTGAGCTTTTGTATCTCTTTTACCATTTGGGCAATTATATATTTTAAAAAGTTATCTTCAATGATTCTTTTGTATGTTTTTTTTCCCATTTGATTAATTCTACTTTTCAAGACTTTGTTCCCTTCATTGGAATTTTGAGCCTCTTTTTACATCTGGCCTATTCTGTATTATAAGCTGTTATTTTCTTCAGTATTTTTGTGACTCTTTTACCAAACTGTTGACTACTTTTCATGATTTTATTGTATCACTCTAATTTTTCTTCCTGGTTTTTCCTCTACCTCTTTTACTGGATTTTTAAAATCCTTTTTGAGCTCTTCCATGGCCTGAGACCATTTCATATTTTTCTTGATGTCTTTGGATGCAGGAATTTTGACTTTGCTGTCTTCTTCTGATTGTGTGTTTTGATCTTTCTCGTCACCAAAATAGCCTTCTACAGTCAGAATTTTTTTTCTACTGTTTGCTTATCTTCTAGTATATTTCTTAAATTTTTACTCTATGCTAAAGTGTGGCTCTGCTTGTCAAGTGTATGGGGCAATGTTTCAAGCACCAATTTTTTTGTGCAGCTGTTTTCAGAGGTAATTCTGGGGACATGTTAGTTTTTGGCTCTTCTAAAAGTGGTGTGATTTAGGAAGAGGTCTGTTTACTACTCTCTGATACTGTGCACTGGTTTGTGAGTGAGCAAAAGCACTCTTTTGAACTCTGGAACTGTGACCAGGGTCCCTGCTCCCCTGCAGCTGAAAGTTCTACTGTGCTAGTGCTCCTTCTCACAGTGGGACTAAGATCCAGCACTGTGACTCAGATCCAAGCATAGGCAATACAACAGGGTCCTGCCCCAGCAAAAGGACCCCTGTAAATCTCCTTCTGAGCCATTGTCTGATACCCTTACTTTCTGTGGCCTCAGGGGTCTGGAATTGCCACTGCTACCACTGATGCAGTTGCCCAGAGGCCTGCTCCTGGTTTGATGGGTCCAGGTCTGTGCTTGTGCAGCCTGCACTGGACTGTGAACTTCTAAGATCTCTCAGGCTGGAAAATTGTTTTACTCCATCTTTTTGTGGATTCTTTTGCTCTAGAATTTGTTTAGAGTCATTACTTACAGGTATTTGGAGGGGCCATCTTGTCTCTGCCTCTGTTTGTTTGTGCTTTAATAGACAGGGAGCTAGTTATACTTCTTTCCAACATCTTGGTTTACCTCCAACTTCCATAGTTTTTTTTTTTTTCCCATGGGATAACTGGCAAATATTTTTGGTAAGTAAATCTGTCATCTCTTGTCTAAACAATACCTGCATAGATAGAAGTGTAGTAGCAATTCTTTGACATATTTCTGTCCTCAATTCTAAAACTGTATAGTATGAAATAAATATCCTAAATCTTATGATCTATTAGATATTCTAAAGTCAGTCTTTTCAAAACAATATGATTCAAATTTATTGATTTAAGCCATAGGAATGTTTAGCAATTGGACAGGAGTGAAATGGTGGTATTGCAATTGCTTATTCAATTTATATATCATTTTTTACCTACACAGTCCAAAAATACATTTCTTGCAATGAACAAAAGAATAAAAGTTTCTATTGAGAGGTAAATGTCTTCAAAAACTAGTTCAATAAATTTTGCCACCAAAGAAACAAACAAAAGGCCTCAACTTGGAAGACCGGGATAAGTTTCTTACAGACTGATTTTGGTTTATTTCACCATTTACCATTCTTTTCATCTGTGCATGTAGAGAAAATATGGCCATTTAAAAATCCAGTGATCCAAAGATGGCCCCTTCGACTCATACCTAGCCTTTAAAAACCTTCAAAAGATTCTCTATTGGATCCAGCCCCTGCCTGCTGCTCTTTCCTAGGATGAAGAATAGAGAGAAAGGAAGACTATTTTGTATTTTTCTAATGTTTCCTGTCCTTTACGTGAAGTGTGATTACAAGATATGAGATTTTTTGATGAACTAATTCTACCCCTCAGGATATCATGTTTGCTCTCAGACCATCTCCCATGATTGTCAAGGCCCATTAGTGTGTGATCAAGATGAAAACTTTTGCTTTTTCACTGAATTAAGGCTACATGTAACCACACCATGGTATCTGCAAAGAAGAGCATCAGGAGAACCTCACCATCCACATAGAAACCTACTACCGCTTGTCCTAAATCAGGATTAACTACACTTTGAATCTTTTCCTTCCCCCAGAAATGAATACCTTTTGTGTGCATTCAGAAACCTGTGCTAAGTCCTAACCAATATCAAGGGTTAGAGAGTCATTGAACAGGGTTATTTTTGTTGTCAAATATTCCAGGAAATTCTGAATGATATTGAGGAAAGGATAGAAAACATTTTGTTGGAGAAGAGTGCTTAAGGAACTTGCTCTACCAATCAAAAGCTTTTTCTCTCTTTAATTTAATTACAATTAGATCAATTAGATCTTATTCTATTATTGTACATCATTCAGTCAGATTCAGAATGGTAAAGATGGTGTCCAGTGTTGATTATCTCATGTGAAAGCCTGCTTAACACATTCTTTGAATGTGTTCTTAACTTATGAATAGTTAACTCACAAAGTTTTTGTATAGGCTAATTTTTTAATTTAAAAATAAAAAATCAAGGCTGAAGAGTTAAGTATTATGGAAGGAAATGTTCTGAAAACACCAAAAATTTCAGGTGACTCAAAGGACATAGCAGACATGTATGTTGGGTGTAACTTTTTTTTGCTGCATATTACCAATGTTGACTTGAATCTGAGATGTGCCATCAACCATACATTCAATAAATCCAATCTAATAAGCATTTATTAAGTACCTACTATATGCCAGGTAGTGTACTAAGCATTGGAGATAGAATTAATAAAAGAAAGACCCAGTCCTCTGAAGAAAATTAAAGTCTAGTGATCCCCTTTTATCATGAACTTAAGATCTGAATTACCTGAGCTACCATTTTGATAGCCCTGTTCTGAACTTAGATGCATTCAGTGTATAACTAAATATAAAACAATTTCCAGGATTCTCTAAAACAATGTAAAAAAAAACTTTGAAAAGTTGGGTTAGAATTTCAGATTTAAATATTTAACTGCCTCATTTCTTGTGACATCAAAAACTGAGACAAGACAGGAATATCTCAGCAATTCTAGCAAGATGTATAACAGCAGGATATATCTTAAGCAAAGAAACAACACTGAAAGATTAATGATTTACCTGTTTTATTTTAGCACTTTTGTCTTCTACTTAAGAACATGCTAAATCTTGTGGTAAGAGGATATATAGGACTACAAAAATCCCTGATAGCTCTAAAGGAACTCTTTTTTAAAAAAAGTGGGAATAAAGCCCAAATACTTTCCCAATGTAATACAGAAAATTAGTGGCAGAGGTAAGCGGAGCCAAAGTGTTTTCACTCAATGTAATATTCTGTTCTAATTTTACAATTAAATTTAATTCAACTCAACAACTCAACAAATACCACACATTATGTGCAAAAAATCTGTGATAGTTGTGGAGAATTCAAAGAGTGATAAGAGCATAAAAATCTATGATAAAATGAAAATTCATACAAAGGAAAGATATACAGTGCTGTGAAAGTTTCAGTGTGAGATAGCACCCTTCGGTGTAGGGTATCAGAGCTCATGGATAAACATGATTAAACTGGGGTTAAGAAAGTTTAAGTGAATTACTTAAGGTCACACAGACAGTGGGATTTTAGATTCAGTGCAGTAAGTGCTTCATCTTCTGACTCTAAGTAAAGTTCATCACTATGCCTCCTCTTCAAAGAATTCACTTAATTGGAATTGGATTTGCTATGATATTTGTCAATAGTAAAGGCAATCCAACCTTTCAGGCAGTAGATTGGGTTGAAAAGTATATACGTTTTGGAAATATGAATTAAATCCATTCCAGATTAATCTCTCCTTATTGACTGAGTATATAAACTACTCTGAATTCAAGGAAATTTCATAAAACATTTTTACTATATATGTAATAAATCATTCAATCAGCAAGCATTTATTAAGTGCTTAATATGTACCATACACTGTGCTTTGTGCTGTGGATACAAAGACAAAAGTGAAATCTTTGTTCTCAATGGAGAAAATGTACACACAGGTGCAAAAATGACAAGTAGAAATAAGATACAAGGTAAGCTTGATAAGAAGTTATGGCAGCTGGGAGGAACAAAGAAAAAAAATCTAAGTCAAAATCAAGAATCCAGATCAAGTATTGAAACATTAACATCAAAAACAAGAACATTGATCTTATCTGAACTAATTAAATAATAAAATTCTGTAGCATTTTTTGAGGCAACTGGGGTTAAGTAACTTCCCCAGGGTCAGAGAGCTAGTGAGTGTCTGAGGTCAGATTTGAACTCAGGCAACCCTGACTACGGGGCCAGCACTCTATCCTTTGTCCCACCTACCTGTACTTCTATAGCATTTTCTTATTTATAATACAGGCAACACTGATTCCCTTAAGTCAATCTCTAAGTAATAAAAACTGGCATTCATCTAGCATTATAGGCCTTGCAATATACCTTATCAGTATTGTCTCATTTGAACTTAAAAACAATACTAAGGTAGATACTATATGGGATATTGCTAGCCACAGGCTAAGAGAAGTCATAAATTTGCCCACATTGACACTGTCAGTGGTGGGAGTTGAATCTTACTAATTCTAACACTATCCAAAAAACCTTGTAGTCTCTCACTAATTGCTGGCTCTGGAACTGGAAGACCAGGGTTCTAATCCCAACTCTAATAAACATTTCCTACCTATTATACTTTGATCAAGTTACTTATCCACCCAGGCCTCAATTTCCTCAACTGTAATTAATATGAGAGGATTGAACTAGATGGTTTATGAGTTTCCTTCTTCCCCTAGATTGATAATTCTATGAGGAAGCCTCCACATTTAGTCACTTTAGCTGGCAAATAATAAAGAAAATGATGTTATGTTGTCTTGTTTAAACAATACTTCTTAGGTATAAAGGTGCAGAACAAGAAAGACCCAACCTTCTCATTGATTTCTTCTTAAAAACTCTAATATAGGGATTCTTAACTTGGGATACACAGACAAGTTTCACTAGGTCCTTTCACTAGCTAGAGAAAGATTTCATTATTATTGGTTTGCCTTGTTAATTCTATGTATTTTATTTTATGCATTTAAAATGTTTTCCCTAAAATGTGATCTGTAGGCTTCACTAGATTGTCAAAGTTGTCCAAGGAACATAAAAATGTCTTTGTATCCACAACACAAAGCAAAGTGTATGGCACATATTAAGCACTTAATAAATGCTTGCTGATTGAATGATTTATTACATATACAGTAAAAATGTTTTAATGAAATTTCTTTGAATTCACAGTAGTTTATATACTCAGTCAATAAGGAGAGATTAATCTTTGCTAACCAGTCATCACTAGCACCAGAGAGCATGAAGTATTGAAAAGGCAATATTTAAATCCAGGTCCATGTCTCATTGTACTCTGCCACATTCCCTATCTTTATTGTTATTTTTCACCGAACTCCTAAAATTAGCTAATATTTTATTAAAGAAGTTTAGCTTTTTAGACTTTCTTAGATAACTGCACATATTTTTTTTCCAATTCATGTATCTTTATTAGGAGTCCCTGAGCTTCCTAGAGTTTCTAAGAATGAAGAATTTGGAATATCACAATAATCACATTTAAACACCATTGCCTTCACTAAAACTTAAAGCAGAGCCTATTCTATTGTCAAACAAATCAATAAGTACTTATGTAGTAATGATTATGTGTTCCTCATTATGGCCAATGTGAAATTCTCTTTCCTATCTCATGGTCTGCCTTGAAAATTGCTTACTTTATAGCCTAATAACATTTGAGGCTATTGGTTTCCAAGATGTGAATGCATTCATTCAGCCTGGGCACAATATTCATCTGCTCAGTCAAAACTTTTTTTTAAACCATCTTTACTAATTAAAAAGTAATGACAGGAATAATGTAACATAAAGAACTATAGAAAATTACTGAGTGGTAGAGAATACAAGAGTCTCTATCTTTTGATCAGTCTTATCATTAAATACTAAGATTAATAACTCTATCAATAGAGGAAAGTCTGAACTAGATGCACTGAAGCAACAAACAACTCTACCAAAATCAATCAAAAGAAAAGCTGATTGAATTTTAGCACAGTCTGGGAAACAGTACAAGCTGCCAGTATATAAGGCATGGGAGAAAGGAAAGCTCAATGATAGCTTACTTAACAGACCAGGAGGTAAAATTGCATTGGACCAAAGATTCTAGAATTAGTCACCACTGGTATTGAGCCTGTCTGGAAAATCCAAATAGAAAGTTCATTTTCTTGATTTGTACACCCCAAGTACAAGTAAACTGAATCTTTTATTGACATACTAGGAAGAATACTGGGCTAGATTGAGTCATTTGACTTTCCAACTCTGCTACATTTTAGCCTTGTGTAAATGAGAAAATCACAAACCCTCCAAGTCTCTGTTTCCTCAGCTCTAAATTGAAGGAATTGGACTAAATGATCTCTAATGTCCCCTTCCAAGTATAATATCTCATGATCCTAAGATTAAAATAGATGGGGTTGCTTCAAAACTTGCTGCTGAAGGCCACAGTGAGCTCAATTTATCTATCTGAGCAACTCAAATTCTCTATCTGAAACTGTGAGTTTCCTCATCTACAAAATGGGAAAAGTTAAATAATTACACAAACTACTTCATCAGTTTATTAAGAATGTACTTTTAAAATGGCAAAATGATATAAAAAGCAAATTATTATTTTATTGACATCCAGAATATATTCAACATAGGTATTTTAAACAAAATCTTTCTGTTCTTCGTTGGTACTCTAGTAGCAAAAGATGGTGACCTAGGGGCAGCTATGTGGCACAGTGGATAGAGCACCAGCCCTGAAGTCAGGAGGACCTGAGTTCAAATCTGTCCTCAGTCCGAACACTTGATGTTTACTAACTGTGTGACCCTGGGCAAGCCACTTAACCCCAATTGCCTAAAGGAAAAAAAAAATATGGCAACCTTGAATAATTTCAGTACAGTCTTAGTCTTCTAGCTATGATATATAGCTATACATTACTCCAAACCTTTTTTCAGAGTTCCAAGTATTTTACTTGGCTATCACATAACTTGTCAACTGTTATTATTAGTCATTTTGTTACATTTTAATACAAGATAGTGAATGAATATTTCAATGACTGTATAAGGGTATCTGTCATCCAAGAATGAAAACTCTAACTAAATAAATAAGCTGTCTTCCACAGGTAGATTTCAAGTTTGCATTTCTCACAGTAAAGATGGCAGAATTAGAGAACATTCACAGCATAGACTTATTTTACCAAACACAGCTATATTAGGTAGGCAGATCTCTATTTAAAATGCCTGCATTTTTCTCTCCTGAAAGACTATCATAATTAACTACATAATTCTTCTGTATCATCTAAATTACTGTTAAACATTCTCTCCATACCACCTCTTTAGAAAACATTGTAGATTTTATCAGTCTTAATGAAAATGTTATTACTCACTCTACTGCTAAGGGTAAAAAATGTTGGAATTCATTGCAACATAAGGCTTAGGACTAGAGAACTAAACTGAAGCTGTTGAATTGTGCAAATGATCTGGGGATTTCTAATAATCCATAGAAATTTCTGAACTAATGGAATTCAGAAACTAAGATGGGATTCAAACATTTTGTCCATAGTTGGAATATATTACTACATAGAATTCACACAAAAAAAGCTGTTATAGAAAGTGCTGCACCTCTTTATTGTAGGACTTTATTGCAGTCAGTCCAGACTGACTCTCATTTCTATTCTACATGTGACATTATCATACAATTGACCTGTCTCTCTCTCTCTCTCTCTCTCTCTCTCTCCCTACAGATAATAGAGGTCTCTTCTACCCTTAAAATAAGTCTTCCAGTGAAATGGCCTCAGCTATAAGCTATTAGCTATTATCCTGTTCCTCCCTTCCCTTTCTTTGTCTAGATGATTCTAGATCTATTGATTCCATTTCTTCATTACACAATTGCTCTTCTATTCACTTTAATCAGATTTTCATTCTCAATACAACTGAAACTACTATCTCCAAGGTGACTGGTAATCCTCTGTGAGGATCTAATGACACTATGTTTGTAAAGTGCTGAGTATAGTGCCTATTCTATAGAGTAGGTGTTAAATAAATATTAATTATAATAACAAATGTTATTATTATTAATGATTATTATTATCGCTAAACCCAATGCCTTTTTCTCAGTCTTCTTTATTTTGGACTTTATTTTTAGCATATTATCTATTGTTCAGTCACTTCAGTTGTGTCCAACTCTTTCTGATCTTGTTTGGAGTTTTGTTGGCAAAGATACTGGAATGGTTTGCCATTTCCTTCTCAAACTCATTTTACAGGTGAGGAAACTGAAGCAAATAGGGTTAAGTGACTTACCCAGGGTCACAGAACTAGTA
Organism: Vombatus ursinus; assembly: GCF_900497805.2. Classification (NCBI taxonomy): domain Eukaryota; kingdom Metazoa; phylum Chordata; class Mammalia; order Diprotodontia; family Vombatidae; genus Vombatus; species Vombatus ursinus. The sequence continues at coordinate 29,349,512 of NW_020954619.1, forward strand.
AGTATCTGAGGCTGGATTTGAACTCAGGAAGAGGAGTCTTCTTGACTCCAGGTCTGGCAGGCACTCTATCCACTGTGCCACCTAGCTGCCCCTTAGCATATTATGCTATAGGCTAAACTCTCTCCATTAATATTCTCTTTTCTCTTGACTTCAATAGCTTTGCTATTTCCTGGGTTTGTTCCCTCCTTTCCAACCAATACTTGTTTTCGTTTAATAAACTAACTTTTTCCTTCCACACATTCATAAGAAGTCATCCAAAGCTCCATGCATGTGCTCTTATTTCCTCCTCTACATTTTCTCTTTGGCATATTATCCATTGGCATGTCTATATTTACCTGTCATCAATGATAGATAGACAGACAGAGACACATAGCCAGAGACACAGAGATACAGAGACAGAAAGAATGACAAAAATGGATTCAGAGACACTAAAAGACAGAGAGATTGTGAGAAAGAAAGATCCTAGTATCTCCTAATTTTGAGACCTTGACAAAGGTCATTCCTTCTCTCCCTTCCTCATTAAGTTTCTTAATTTCCATTGACTCCTTTTCTTTTGATTGTAGATATATTGAAGTCTGAAGCAATCTAAAAACAAAATAAAATAAAATCTTTTTAATTGATTTCTCTTGACTGGAAATAGATTATATACTGGATGCTTTCAAAGGTTTAGTGTAACATACATTTGTCTGGATCTTAGAAAGTGCCTTTTTAAATTTAACAATCCACAGCCTCCATTGTGTGGCTTTGCTGCTGCTGCCGCCGCCCCAGGAGCAATTTCTCCTTCTCCTTCCTCAGCCCCGGATAAGATGAGTAGCTCAGAGGAAGTATCATGGATCTCATTGTTCTGTGGGCTTTGTGGCAATGAATTCTTCTGTGAGGTGGATGAAGACTATATCCAAGACAAATTCAACCTCATAGGGCTTAATGAACAGGTGCCCCACTATCAACAGGCACTAGACATGATCCTCAATTTGGAACCTGATGAAGAGTTGGAGGACAACCCCAACCAGAGTGATCTGGTTGAGCATTCAGTCAAGATGCTGTATGGACTTATGCATGCTCACTTCATCCTCACAAACCTTGGCATTGCCCAGATGTTGGAAAAATACCAGCAGGGAGACTTTGGCTATTGTCTCCGTGTATATTATGAAAACCAGCCCATGTTGCCCATTGGCCTGTCAGACATACTAGGTGAGGCCATGGTAAAGTTGTACCGCCCCAAGTGCAAGGATGTTTACATCCCCAAGTCATCCACACACCACCAAACAGATGGTGCTTACTTTGGCATTGGCTTTCCCCACATGCTGTTAAAGGTGCATCCTGATTACAGGCCCAAATGGGCTGCCAACACATTTGTGCCCAGGCTGTATGGCTTCAGGATCCACCCTATGCCCTATCAACTGAAGCTTCAGGCAGCCAGCAACTTCAAGATCCCTGTGAAGACCATCTGCTGACTTGTCTCCTCCCCTCCCCTCCCAACAACTCAGGATGTGACACCATTCCCTCTCCCCCAGTATACACACACCTTTCCAGAACCCCTAATGATTTTTAGTTTAAATTAAGAAGTCATTATTGTGATGGTGTGGTGGGAGTATGAAATAAAGTGGAGGAAAAGGTAAAAAAAAATAACAATCCTCAAATTTCTTACATCAAAATATCTAGGCCATTCCTTTACCCTTTCTACATTTTATCCTTTGTGCGTGTGTGTGTGTGTGTTTTGCTCTCAAATCATAAGCTCCTTGAGAGCAGGAGCCATGCTATTTTTCATATTCTTAGCTCAAGTAATTAGCAACATTAATATTCCCAGATGATCATGAACACATTTGACAAAGCATTTGTATAGGATTAATGGAAGAGAATAGATATTAATCCCAAAGGATGGAAAGATGAAAGATGTAGATAGACTTCATTTTGATTGATTTGAAGAAGTACCCACATCCTGTGAGAATGGATTCATTAAACCAGAGGTTCTAGTCTTAGGAGTTTTGAAATTATTTTTAAAATATATTGTTTCAATATAATTGGGATTTTTGTAATCTATGCATTTATTTTTTTGAAAATCATTATTCTGAGAAAGAAGCAAATTGTTTCCACCCTACTTCAAAGTAGTTCCATGAAACACACACAGCCACACACTATGTTAAGAACTCCTGCATTAAGGCATCAGAGAAGTAGGCCTTTTAATGGATATGTAAGGACCATTTATTGCATTCAAATGAAATGCTTTTTATTGCTCAGGTTCCTTATTTCTGCCATGGGTTTCATGCTCAAATAATTTTATATTCATTAATCTACTGGTAATGAGCCCGTCCATATTCAGCTGGAGTGGTCCTCAGAAAGAAAATTCAGTCTTTGTGTGTGTGTGTGTATGTATGTATGTATGTATGTATGTATGTATGTATGTATGTGTCTCATCTCCTGCCAAGAGTTCATATATGTTTGTGTGTGTATGTGTGTGTGTGTGGACCCTTGGCAGGAGATGAGATAAAGGCTTTAAGAATAGTAGTTGGTCTTGATGAGAAGGATCAACTCTACATTAAGAACTGTAGCAAAGGAAATTTTAAAGATTCCTTGAAGTTTTAAGTGGGTATCCAGAGAAGAAGAAAATCATGATACATGCCCTTTATTTCTTGCAAAGTACAGTGTGAGATGAGGTTCTTAGTTGAGAGAGAGAAAGGAAAGCTGAGATAGGGGAAACAAGCAAATATTTTGAATAGCCATTAAGTAGAGTGATAATTAGGGAAAAAAAAATAAAAATTGGCACACAATGTCAGGGTCCCAGTTGATATTAAATAACACAAACTTAAAACGGTACTAGTCAGCATGTTAACATGACTTCCTCCAGTGATCAAAAGCAGAAAATCAGTAGGAGAGGAAAAGGTGGATTATAGGGATAACCCAGGATGTGGATTTGGCAAGACATGAGTAGCAAGGGGCTAAGACAGTACAGGATTCAAAAGTTGAGGATAGTAGCTATTTGAACTACTTTTGACCTCATTTGAATGGATGTTACCCCCTTTCAACAAAGTTAGAAAATAAAAGGCTGCTTAACTTACAAGGAGGCAAGAGTTGGGTAAAATTAAGAGGTCCTAGTGCGCAAGTGTTTTGAGATATTGGCATATATTGTCAAGGCAACTATTCTATACATCATTAAGAAGAAGATTGAGTTCTTTATCCTGGGGGTTAGTCTTGTATAATTAATTGGAACAGGGAGACATAGGAAACTCTGCTTGCTAATGGAAAACTGTCAGAATTTTAGGGTTTGGACTGAATTTTGACCAGTTTATGCACTGAGGGACTCTAACTCATTAACATTTAAAACAGCATTAATTAAACAAAAACTCTTCAAAAGATGTGTTATCCTTTCAATGTGAACATTTACGAATTTGGCTGTGTAGACAAGAAGAAAAAAAAAAAGGAACACTTGTGTTCAGATTAGGCTGACCATATTAAACCACATTTGTAATGTGCTATGCCTGGAACCATTTTAACTTTGATCACCAAGTCCTGTGTATTCTATGAAGTCCACAGGATTTTCTTAAAGTGTTAGTCTACATTGCAATCTCCCTGGCCACAACTCTGTTTTGTTTTTTTTTTCCTAAAACAAGTGGCAGCTTGCATTGCCCAAAGTAAATGACATGGAAGTGTCAGGGAAAAATACATAGTGACTTTTAATAATACACTCAGTTGTCTATTCACCCTGGAAAATGGGGCAGCGGATCAAACTTCATAACTTCCCTTTTTCCTCATTGTGGTTTTGGAGGATAGTTAGAGAGTAACATCTAGCTGTAATTGAGAGCTCCTTGAATACTCTTTAAATCTTAACATTGTTCTTTTGAGATTATCTACAATTTTCTCTGTGTATGTATATGTGTCTATGTATGTGTGTGTGATTATACATAACTATTTGAATATTTCTCCTGCTTCCCTTAGCCTGTGATAATAAAGTCTAAGATAGTACTGCTGGGAGAGATTGAGTGAAGATACAAATCATGAGAGTTGAAGAGAGTGATTGGTCGTCAAGAATATTCAAAGTGATATTGACATATGTATTCAAGTTCCTAAGTATGAGAATAAACTGTTCTCTAGTTATTATACTCCTTGAGAAAGGAGAGATGTGGCCTTGAGGCATGGATTTACTGGTCAATGTTTAAAAACAAGCTCTCCAAGAAAAAAATGTACATACAACACACAATTTTTACTTTCATCTGAATAATTTTAATTTTCTCTATTACCTTAAGTCTAGATAATCAACAAAACAATAAATCAAGACCTGATCTGTAGTTTGTTATTTTCAGGGGTATAAATGCTCACACTGAAAATTCAACAATTAGTTCAAGTTAGCTCCAGTACACCTTTACCTACAGAGAGAACATAATATTTGGGCAGTAATGCTGTGGACAAAATTTAAATGGAGCAAGTAAACTCCAAAAGAGAAGCATTTGCTGAGTAATTTTTGCAGCAGATCTGGAAGTAGTAGTGAGGAATGAAATAAGATGCCTTCTTCTCTTCCTCTAGACCTGGTGTGTCCTAGAATATTATAAAAGGAATGACTAACACTGGATAGGCTGGTAGAGATGCAATGTATTCTGGGAAGAATCAAGTTTAGAAAGAACGTGAGATAAACATAAAAGACAGTTTGTTAAAAAAAAAAAGTTGGGGAATTTCTGAGCATACAAAGGAACAGGATGGTGGAGGGGCAGAATGTAGAAGAATAGGTTTGAGGAGGTCTTAAGAAGATGGATAATCACATGTTGAATTAATATATTAATCTATAAAATCCTTTCATACCTAGGTTGGACTAGATGACTGCTGAAGTCTCTTCTAATTCTCAAGCTCTGTTATTCCATGTTACTGATAATACATAGGGCTGATAGTGTGGGGACTCAACTAAACCATAGGGCATTTGGACACTATGTCAAAGGAGGGACTATTTCTCCATGTATACTTGTTCAAAATATCATAGTACCCTTTGTATTTATGAGAATGTATAAATCATTTGGTCATCAAATTCTGGTTGTTTCTACTTCAATGCGTCTACTAGGAGAGGCTACATAGATAAACTGCTGTCCCAGAATTAAGAAGGCTTAGTTTTGAGTCCTGACTGTGACACAAATTGACTGTATGGCCCTGGTAAAGTCACTTCACCTTTCATTGCCTTTCACCCCCATTCCTCAATTAAAAACTATAAGGCATGTACCAATCTGCTTTGGTAAAGGAAGTTCCTAAAGTGGATGAAATCAAAGCACTGTGGGAAAATCCCATATTCTTCCTTTGTCTTCCTTCCATTCCTAGAATTTCTATATTAGAGCCTCAGCCTTTCAAAAGTCCCTTTGCATTTGCTTCCTAATTTTTTTTATTTATTTACCTGTGTACATGCGTACATGTGATGTGTCCCTTATGCTGTACCTCTACCAGCCAAGAAAAATTAAGTTTCTTGAGGTCAGGGACTATATTTTATTTTTGTCTTTGGATTCCTAGTATCTGGCATAATGACTGGTACATCATGGGAACTTGATAAATATATGTTGAATAATGTAATAGTTTTGACATCTAAAATTGCATTTAAATACATTCTTGCTCCCCTGGAGCCCCTGGTGATGAATAATAGGATCATAATGTTTGACTCTGAGAAAGTAACTTAATATCTATAAGCTTCAATTTTTTCATGTGTAAAATAAGGATGATAATAGCCACTGATATTTTAAAGGAGCTTTTAAGACTTTAAGTGGACAGTGTAGTTTATGTACATTCACTCACCTGACCTTCATAACAGTCATATGCGGCAGGTAATACAAGCATTGTGTCTCTGTTTTTCAGATGAGGAAACTGAGTCACAGAGGGATTAAGTGAATTACACATATAGAAAGTTAAGGGGCAGAGCCAAAATTTGAATCTGTAGTTTCCTCACTTCAGATCTTGTGTTCTTCTCACCTAATTACAGCTTAGTATCCTACCTATCTGGCAGTGTTTGTGAAGAACAAAGAGATAATGTATATATCATGTTTTTTTGTTTTTTGGTTTTTTTTTTGGTGAGGCAATCGGGATTAAGTGACTTGCCCAAAGTTGCATAGCTAGTAAGTGTTAAGTGTCTGAGGCCAGATTTGAAGTCACATCCTCCTGACTCCAGGGTCTGAGTTTTATCCACTGCGCCACCTAGTTGCCCCTGCCCCTGTATCATGTTTTTAAACCATCAGTGCCCATACATATATGCATATGTATATGTATAGGTAAATGCATATGCATATGCATGTACATATATACAGTGTCCCAAAAGCCTTAGAAATTTTAAGTTTTAGCAATTGAAAATTATACTAAGTGACCTCAGATATATAACACTTACTAGCTGTGTGACCCTGGGCAAGTCATTTAACCCCAATTGCCTAAAAAAAATAAAAATGAAAATAAAAATAAGAAAATTACACTAAGATTTTTACGATACCCTGCATGTGTACTCATGCACCTATACAATATGCATACATATAGAGTATGCATATTCATATGTATATGCATATATATGCATATGCCCTTCCCAATCAATATGTCAAGTGTTTATTAATTATCTGTGTGCAAACTCTCTCTACAATGAAAATCAAAGCAGCCCATATCTGAGGAAATTGACTTAGGCTCAGGGAGCTTAAGTATACTGATTTTTTATTTTTCAATGCTAGAAGAAGATTCAAAGACAGATATCACTGAATCCAAGTCCAGTCTATACGCTATTTCACCATGACTCCCTTAACATACAAAAATTTGTTATTATACATAAATATGTTATTATACTTATTTTCACTGACTATAAAATTGTCATACTCCCAAAATGCATTTCTAAATATTGATAGCTTAGTGATCAAGCTTTAATTTGCTGCCATGGTGTGCTTTCCATGTATATATGGAGGTGTGTTTTTCTAGTATATATCACAGTGCTCAGAACCAGAATTATTTTTTCCCTCTAGGAAAAAAATGTAATGCAAAGCCAAGGTCTAATGTTTGATTTTCTGTCTTTGGACAGTAGCACTTCTTAACTATGTATTTCTGGATGGGGCATCAGATGAAAAGTAATCCAAAGAGCCTATTAAAGCAGTATTTGCATTAGTTGGACGAGCATTTCCTGGGTACTTTCCATCTGCCATAAAAGGAATCTTTGCAGATCAGGGAAAATAAGAAGCTGATGAGCCATTATCTGCCAGAGTAATGGACAAGGAAGCAATTCTTCTGGGAACTCTTCCGATGCCCAGGCATTGAAGTTCAGTTCCTCTATGGCATGGGGTAATGGCACACCCAATGTTTTTTTCTCAGCTTCTTTATGATTACCAGGTCCCACAGCTGTACATTAGTTTCCCAATCTTTCTCCCCATCTTCTTGAAAGATGTGTTATGGACACATACCCACAGTGGATTCCAAGTTAGTTAATGTGGCTTAGCAGATGTCTAACTTGGTATTTCTGCATCAACAGTGGAGTTATTAACACTGGCACTAGACAAAGTAGCAAAGACTGAGAGGTACCCAGAATTCTCTGGCTTTCCTCCCCTTCTTTAATCGGCAAACAGATTTCTTTTTTTCCCTGGTTAACAGTGTGGCAATGATAGATGTTCCCTCAAACAAGACTTTTATTGGTGGTGAAGTATTTTTTAAAAGTATAATCTTTTTTCTTATTTTCTGTTTCTTCCCTGCTACTGTGGGTGCACACTCACACCCACATCCCCCCACACACAGCCTAATAAGCTAGCCAAGGAGGCTAAAACTAGTAACTAACATTCCAAATGATCCAAGTATCCAGGTATCAACAGAATCAACTCTTTGAAATGCTGTGATTCATTAGCAACAATACACCTGCTGTTTAAAAAAAAAATAGACAAGTCTTTGAATAGAGCTGCACATTAAGCAAAATGGTCTTGGCTTTTTTTCTAGGCATAGACATAGGAAGCACATATTTGTGAAGGGAAATCTGCTTTCTCCTCTCTGCTCTCTGAATAATATGCCTCACATCTTGCTCTACACATTTTAGCATTAATGTTCCTGTGGAACAATTCCTGTGGAGGTGAGGAGCAGGAATTTCCCTAGCAAGGGTAAGGAAGTAAAGTCACAGGTGAGGGAAGGACATGTTAGGGGCAAGAGACATCAACTGTTTTCGATCCAAGTAGAAAAATAAATCCTGCTTAATCTTCTAAGTTTTGAATATAATTGGGTATTTCTGACCTTTTTATATATCTAATTATCAAGTAAACAATTCTCTATTTCTTATGATGTTTTGAGAGTTCAGAGAGCTTTCATAATGAATTTTTTATTAATCAATAGATATATAGATATAATTCCATAAAGCTAAAGAGTTACTTTTATGAAACATTGATTTCCAGAATTTACAAAACATTTTAAAAACTTTACGTGGCATTTTTTTCTTTCTTGAATTACATACAAATAAGTTGAGATATAATTTAAGAATTATTGGAATGCCTGAAAGTCAGGACCAAAAAGGGGGCTAGGCATATTTCAGGACATTATAAAGGAAAACTGGGCAGATATCTTAGAACGAAAGGGCAAATTAGATATTGAAAAAAATCACTAATCACATCCTGAAATAAGATGCAGCAAAAGTAGTACTTAGGGAAAATTTATTTCTCTAAACACTAACATTAGTAAAAAAGACAAAGAAAAGATCAATGAATTGGGCATGCATCTGAAGAACTATGGAAAAAAATTAAAAATCCCCAATTAAACAACAAAATAGAAATTCAGGAAAGCAAAGGACAGATTAATAAAATTGAAAGTTAAAAATGAAATAATAAATAGAAATAGGAGTTGATTTTATGAAAAAGATAAACTATATATAAAACTATATATAAACTATAAAAAATAGATAAGCTATTGGTTAGTTTAGTTTTAAAAAAGAAAGGAAAAAACCAAATCACCAGTATAAAAATGAAATGAGTGAATGCATCACCAAATGAAGAAGAAATCTAAGCAATTATTAGGAGGAATTTTACTCAATTATATGCCAATAAAACTGGCAATCTAAATGAAATGGCTGAGTATTTACAAAAATATAAACTGTCCAGCTTAGGAGAAGAGGACCCTTAGGGAAAATTGAATGAGTCATGAATGAGCTCCTTAAAGAAAAAATTTCCCAGAACAAGATGGATTTACAAGTAAAATATATTAAGCTTTTAAAGGACAATTAATTCCAATATGATATAAACTATGTGAAAAAAGTTAATGAAGGAGTCCTACCAATTCCTTTTATGACATTTATGGTTTTGTTATCCAAACCAGAGAAAGTAAAAACAGAGAAAGAAAAATACAGACCAATTTCACTAATGAATATAAATTCAAAAATTTAAATAAAATACTAGCAAGAAGATAATATATACAACATGATAATATATAACAAAGATCATGCACTGTTACCAGCTGAGATTTATGCCAGGAATGCAGAGTTGGTTCAATATTATAAGAATAATTGACTATGTCAATAAGGAAAATATATGATTATTTCAATAGATGCAGAAAAAAAATTTGACAAAATAAAACATCCACTCCTAAACCACTAGAAAGATTAGGAATAAATGGAGCTTTTCTTAACATGATAAATAGAATCTATCTAAAAACCAAGAGAAAACATTATCTATAATGTGGATAAACTAGAAGCTTTCCCAATAAGATCAGGAATGAAGCAAATATGTCCATTATCACCACTATTATCCAACATTGTATTAGAAATTCTAACTGTAGCAATAAGACAAGAAAAAGAAATTGAAGGAATAAAAATAAGCAAGGAGGAAAAAAAAACTATCATTCTTTGCAGATGAAAAGATGTTATATTTAAAGAACCATAGAGAATCAATTAAAACTAGTTGAAATAATTAACAACTTTTGCAAAATTGTAGGATATAACATAAATCTATATAAATGTTAGCATTTCTATATATTAACAACAAAACCCATCAGGAAGAGATAGAAAGAGAAATTCCATTTTACACAACCATAGATAGTATAAAATATCTGGGATTCTACCAACAAAGAGGCACCCAGAACTTTATGAACACAATTACAAAATAATTTTCACAAAAATAAAGACGCATCTAAACAATTAGAGAAATATTAATTGCTCTAGGGTAGGCTGAGCAAATATAATAAAAATGACAATTCTTTCTAAATTAATTTACTTACTGAGTGCCATGCCAATCAAACTACCAAAGAATTACTTTATAGAACTAGACAAAATAGTGAAATTTATCTGGAAGGCTAAAAAGCTAAGAGTAACTGGGGAATCCACGAAAAAAAAATAAAGGAAAGTGGCCCATCAAAACCATCTTCAAACTATACTACAAAATGTTAACAAGCTGGTACTGGATAAGAAATATAGTAGCTAGTCAGTGGGTATACAATATATAAGAGTAAATGACAGCAGTTACCTAATGTTTGATAAACCCAAAGATCCAAGCTTTGGTGCTGCAAATTTTTATTCAACAGAAATTTCTAGGGAAAAAAACAAACAAACAAAACCAAAAAACAGAACAAAACAACAACAACAACAACAACAACAAATGATCAAACAAACAAACTAGAAAGCAGTCTGGCAGAAACCAAACAGAGGAAACATCTCACACCATTTACCATCTTATGCCATTTAAGGTCAGCATGGGTACATAATTTATACATAAAGGGTGATATCATAATCAAATTAGGGGAGCATGCAAAAATTTCCTGTCAGATACAGTTTATTAAATAGAGATACCTGGCCTTGAAGCCCCAAAGACTTGAATTCAAATCCCACTTCTACCATATACTGCCTTTGTGACCCTGGGCAAGTCACTTAACTTCAGTGTTCTAATAAGCCTTTGAGATTATAAGTTACAAAGATGCCCACCTTCATTTTTAGAAGGAGTTTTCATACTTAAGATTTCACTATGCCAAAAAAATCACAAGTCCAGTCTTTATTTCTATAATCATTGATTATGCATCCATATTTAAATATTATACATTCTCTATTTAAATGCATCCACCTATGCAAAAGGAGAAAAATATTGTTATTGTGTATGCATTCATGTATTTATATTCAGTATATTGATAGAAATGCATATATAAATATGCATACATCTATACATAAATACATGTATTTGCCTAAACCTAATTAAAATGAACTTATGACAATTACTAACTCATTCTTCTTTGCTTAAGGTCAGGTAAGTTTATGCAACATGAACCTTGAGGTCCTCTTGCCTAACCTATTGTCTTCAAGAAAGAACTACTAAAGCTTTGTTAGAGAAATGTATTATTGTGTGTAATAGCTCATGTTGAGTACTCATGAAAAAAGAGCCCTCAATCACAAGATTTCGATTTCTCTCTGGGAAGTTTTCCTAATCTGCATGCCCCTTACACCACACGTCTCTTTGCTCTTTCTTGAGCAGTGATGGATAGCAGCTGGTTCACAGCTTCTCAATCACAGCCATTTTCCCATACATGAAAATGGTTATTCAGTTGTCCCTCAGCTTTCCCTTTCTAAGAGTAACTACTCCCTGTGCCTTGAAACATTACTCATGCATCTTATTCTCAAGTCCTTAAATTATCTTTCTCTCACACTTTTGACTGGTTTCCGATGATGACATTATTAGACGTGTGAGCCTGAGAGCAAATCAGTAGGTAACAAATCAGTAGGTAGGTGCCAGCATCTTCTTTAATGAAATGAAATTCTCTTTAAAAAAATGTGTTTACTTTCATTTTACTCAGGTCATTGCAGTGAGAAATGTTAAGTTGGAAAAAGCTCAATAGTAATTATATTACCAGATTCTTTAAGTTAATAAAATGTCAAAAAGCAAGAATGAAAATGTGCTCTCTTGAGGAAAAGTAATATGATTAAAGGGATATATTTTTCAAGTTTCAAAAAGCATCACTGTATTAATCAGTGGAATTTTTAAAAAAGAAATCAACGGAGGTAATTGGATTACTAACTTCCCAAATTAACAGGGACATTCCAGTGGAAAGTTTCCAAAAACAATGTGTTCAATAACTGAGTAAATGTTCTTAGAAGAATAAACTTCAAAATTAAAGGGGAGGCTTGTCCTCGTGTGCCTTTAAGTTCATGCAGGTTCAATCGCAATAAAGTCACTCCTATCTGTTCCATGTTAACTATCAAGAAAAAGAAGCTTCTTGTTCCATTATCGTGGAGAGATCTTGTCAGGTGTTGGTACGATAGAAAGAGTACCTACAGTCACACTAAGCAATTAGCACACTTCTTACACTTTCTGCGTAGTAACTACTTCATATTATACTCAGAGACCTGGCCTGGCTATTTGTATGACCTATACACACATCCCCATATAGAGTTTTAGTATTGAGAATTTAGAGCTGTAAGAGAGCTTGTTGTTGTTTAGTGTTTTTTCAGTCATATCTACTTTTTTTAACCCCATTTGGGATTTTCTTATCAAAGACATTGGAGTGGTTTGCCATTTCTTTCTGCAGCTCATTTTACAGATGAGTAAACTGAGACAAACAGGGTCAAGTGATTTGCCCAAAGTCACAAAGCTAATAAGTATTTGAGGCCAGATTTGAACTAGGGAAGATGAGACTTCCTGACTCAGGCCTAGTACTGTATCCATTTTACCACCTATCTGCCCCATAAGGCAGCTTACAGATAATCTCTTCCAGCCTTTCCTTGTAGAAATGATAAAATTGAGGTCAAGGGAGGTAAAGAGACTTGTTTAAGGTAACACTGATAATGTAGACAAAAAAGCACAATTCATAACCTAGCATTTTAACTTGATATCCAGTAAACCTATCATTATACCATAATAGCTTCACAGAGTTCTCAGCAGAAAGACCATATACCAAAATAACTCCCTCACTGAGATATAATAATATATAAAATTAAAGCACTATTCCATTATCCTCTCCCCAGAGGCATGATTAAATTTAATGATCATAATCAATCACGAACATATCCTCCTCCTACTCATCATCATCAGTTTCTTGCAAATATAACATACAGAGCCAATTAGTAATATGGAAATATTATGCAAGAATATTGTGGTATTAGATGCTTGTGGAAGAAGTACTAAAAGAAAAAAAAATAATGGACTTGAGGAGAAACCAAAGTTAACCTTGTAATTCACAGAGTTCCCAGAGATGACGAACTGTTAGGAGGTACTAGAGTTTTGCTAAAAGTATGCTAGAGCAGAAGACAAAAGAACAAGGTTCTAGCTATTCCCCTGTGCTAGAAATGGCCAAAAGGGGTGCAAAAAATCACTACAGAATATAGCTTTTTTTTTCACTAGAGAAAAGAGACAGAGGGTTGATATGAAGATCACAGATGATCCAAAACTCTGTGCCACTTGCTAGGTGATAGAGCAATGCTGAAAAACCCAGTCAATAGTTAACCAAAAAAATAATCCAGAGAAGATATGAGCAAGATCTGAAATCAGTTTGTGTGTGTGTGTGTGTGTGTGTGTGAGAGAGAGAGAGAGAGAGAGAGAGAGAGAGAGAGAATGCAAAAAGCAAAAAAAACCCACACAAATGTACACATATATAAAATCATAGGCCAAGTTTTTGTCTAGTTAGAAATCAATAAGAAATAGAGTTAAAATTGTACTAGGTAAGAAGAAAACACAAAGTCAGTCAAGTCATATGTATAGAAAGTGGTGTTATAATATGTATTTATTGTTTGGAACCAATAGCCATGCTGTTCAAATCAGGTAAGTTGTTTGAATGGCATGCATGGAAATAGATGCATAAGATGTAGAGGTAGAATCAACAAGACTTGCCGACTAATTGGCTATATATGATAACTCTCTGGACTTTTTAATCATGCATTACCTCCCTTTTCATTCTGGAAGATCTCTCTACCTTTGCTTCTGCAAGTGAATACCTTCAAGACTTTTTATTATAAGTAAGTGGCTAAGCCAGCCATCCTTTACTCTTCTTTCAGATCTGCTCCAGAGCAGGAACTGATTTCTTTTCTTCTGTCTATATTCCCAGGGGTATCACAGAAACTGACATATAATAGTGACTTGACCTATCAGTTATTATATTATTTTCATCAAAGATGAAAAACTACATTACTGGAAGGTTGTGATGCCTTTGATGCCTACAAGGAAATTCAGAAGCAAGGCAGGTGTTTTGGACATGTTGAGACTTCATAGATTGAAATGTCAAATAAGAAGTTGATCACACAGGTCTGAATGTCTCAGGAAAGAGCTCAGGAGTCAAGATAGATCTTTGAGTCATCTGATGATTGAACTCAAAAGAGTTGATGAGGTAACCAAGTAAGAGTGTATAGAGTGAAATGAAGAGGACACGCAAAGAACCTTGGGGGAGGTATGATATGGGAGATAAAGTAGAAAAGTACACTGAGAAATTATGGTCAGCAGACAAGAAGAAAGAGAAAAAAGAGAGCTGTGTCCAAAAAAGTCAAGAGAGAAAATCCAGAAGAGAATGATAAGGACTAAGAAAATTCTATCACCTTTGACATCTGGGCAATGTGAGATGAGGAGGTGAGAAGAAGTTGCCAAGGACAAGAGAAGTACCAGTTAGAATACTAAGGAGCAAGATTCTTCACACTTTATCCAAGTGCTCACTTGGGTAAGGAATTTACACCTGTCAGGAAGCGGAAAAGAATTCATAAAGGCCTTATCACTTTCTTCCTGGATTTTCTTCTCTAATTAAATATGAAAATAGAACTAAGTGATTTTCTGTCTTTTCCAATTTCACAATCATATGATTTGGAGCCACTGTTATGAAAGAAAAAAATTAGAAAATTAAGCAGTTTCAAGTTCCATGGTCAAATGAGATCAAAGAAAAAAATAAAGGTCTTTTATGTTTAGAAATATTTACGGCAGCTTTTTATAGTGGCAAATAAAAAGGAAACTAACTGTACATCCAACAATCCAGGAATCATTTTTTAAATGAATATGATTGAGTACAATTTTGCTATGAGAAATAAGGAAACAGATGATTTATTTTTCCCCATGTCTAGCCCTTTAAAGTCCGGCTTTCTTTTTTTTTAAAACATATTTATTTTTAACAGTTTTTCAAAATTTTGAGTTTCAAATCGAATGGCTGATCAGAGGGGGACTGCAGGAATCTCCTTGACAGTGCTGATGCAGGAATCTCTTGCTTTGCCTCTGCTTTGATCTGGGTCGCAGTGGTGATCCTGGGATGAGAAGGAATGCAGGAATGGCAGAGATTGTAGTGAGTGGAGAGGGAATTCTCCTCACAGTTCCAAGGCAGAAAAAAGTGCTTGTGATCACTCAGAGACCAGAGCACAGGCCAGAAAAGGAGAAAACACCTCACCCTTGATTGTACCACCTTGGAAGAACAGAAAATTTACAGGTCCCTAGAAGTATCTCTGAAAATAGCTGCACAAAACCCCTGAAGCTTGGTGCAGTACATTCTCCACACTGGAAGGAGACCACTACCTTAACAAAGAGTTTAAAAGTTAAGTAATTGGCTAGGAACATGAGCAAACTGCACAAAAAATAGTCAGACCAAAATTTTGAGTTTCAAAATCTCTCCCTCAATCCCATTCTTTCCCCTCCCACTGAGAAGGCAGGCAATATGATATCAATTATACATATAAATCATGCAAAAAAATATTTCCTCATTAGCCACATCGCACAGAAAAAAAAAAAACACAGGAAAACTAAGGAGAAAAAAAACTATTTCAATTTACACTCAGTGTTTATCAGTTCACTATTCAGAGGACTGATAGTATTTTTCATCATGATTCCTTTGAATTGATTATTGATTATTGTAGTAATCTGCCTAGCTAAGTTTTTCACAGTTGATCATCATTAGAATATTGTTGTTACTATGTACAATGATCTTCTGGTTCTGCTTATTTCACTTTGCATCAGTTCACATAGGTCTTCCCATGTTTTTTCTTTTCTTTTTTCCTGAAACCACATACATCATCATTTCTTATAGCACCACAGTATTCCATCACAATCAAATGACATATATTATTCAGAGTGTCCACAATTGATGGCCATTCTTTCAATTTCCAATTCTTTGTCACCACACGAAGAGCTGCTCTAAATATTTTTGTACGTATAGGTGCTTTTTTCCTTTTCATTTGGTCTCTTTGGGGTATAGAACTAGCCACGATATTGCTTATCAATAATTCATTAGTTCATTATTTTCCATCATCCCTTCCCAAGATTTGTCATTTCTGATAGGTATAATGTGGTACCTCAGAATTGTTTTAATTTGCATTTCTCCAATCAATAGTGATTTAGAGTATTTTATATGATTATAGATAACTTTTATTTCTTCTTCTTAAAATTGCCTGTTCATATCCCTAGACAGTATAGCAACTGGAGAATAGCTCTTATTTTTGTATACTTGACTCAGATCTCTATATATTTGAGAAATGAGACATTTATCAAAGAAAATTGTTGTATTTTTATATTATTTCATTGTCTATAGTACCTTTTATCAAAATGAAGTTTCCCAGATTGTCTCTTTTAATTTGATCTAATTTTGTTTTTAATTTGTCTGAGATCATGATTGCTAGCTATGCCTTTTTAAAAAAAAAATTCAACTGAAGAAATCATTGCTGTGGAGTTCATCACAAATTAATCCTCTCACACCCATGCCTTCTGTCTATGTAGATTGCTTCTAACTGCCATAATAATAGTAAAGTTCTTAGGAATCACAGTTATCATCTTCCTATATAGGGATGTAAACAGTTTAATTTTATTCAGTTTCTTATGATTACTCTTTAATATTTACCTTTTTATGCTTCTCTGAAATTTTGCATTTGTCAAATTTCCCATTCAGCTCTGGTCTTTTCATCAATGATGCTTAAAAGTGCTTTATTTCATTAAATGTCAATTTTTCCCCTGAACAAATATACTGATTTTTACTAGGTAAATTATTCTTAGCTGTTATCCTAGCCCCTTTGCCTTCTGGATTATAATATTCCAAACTCTCCACTTTGTTAAATAGTAGCTACTAAATCTTGTGTGATCCTGACTGTGAGTCCCTGATATTTAGTTTTTTTTTCTGGCTGTTTGCAATATTTTTTTTTTCCCTTTACCTGAGAACTTTGAAATATGGCTGTAATCCTCCTGGGAGTTTTCATTTTAGTAGCTCTTTCAAGAAGTAATTGGTAGATTCTTTCAATTTCTATTTTATTCTTTGGATCTACAATATGGGAGAGTTTTCCTTTATAATTTCTTGAAATATGATGTTTAGCTCGTTTTAGATAATGACTTTCAAGTTGTCCAATAATTCTTAAATAATCTCTTCTCAATCTATTTCTTTTTTTATGGTAATTCTTATTTGTTTTTTTTGTTTTCAACATTTACTTCCACAAGATTTTTAGTTCCAAATTTTCACACTATCTTGACCCTCCCCCACCCCAAGATGGCATGCTTTCTGAATACCCCTTCCCCTAGTCTGCCTTCCCTTCTATCTCTCCCCCTCTTCTCTTATACCCTTTCCCCTTCTATTTTCCTGTAGGACAGGACAGATTTCTGTACCCCATTTCCTGTTTGCATGTGAAAACATTTTTTTAAACATGTGTTTTTAAAACTTTGGGTTCCAAATTTTCTCCCTTCATTCCTCACCACCCACCCTCATTGATAAGGCAAGCAACTAAATATAGGTTATATATGTGCAGTCATGAAAAACACTTCCATATTGAAAAATTAACTCTATTTCCCTTAACCCTATCCTGCCCCCTTAACCCTGTCCCTCTTCAGAAGTATTTGCTTCTGATTACTCCATTTCCCAATCTGCCCTCCTCTCTATCATTCCCCTACTCTCTTGTCTTAATCCCCCCCCCATTTTCCTATAGGGCAAGGCTGATTTCCACACCCAATTGAGTGTGTATGTTATTCCCTCCTTAAGTCAAATCCTATGAGAACAAGATTCACTCTTTCCCTCTCACCTTCCCCCATTTCCCATCCACTGTAAGAGATTTTTCTTTTCTGTTTTTTTTTTTGTGGGATAATTTACCCTGTTCTACCTCTCCCTTTCTTCTTCTCTTGGTATATTCCTCTCTCACCCCTTAATTTTATCTTCCAGATATGACCCCTCCATCTTCAACTCACCCTGTGCCCTCTATTTCTATCTATCTATCTATCTATCTATCTATCTATCTATCTATCTATCT